>NW_028315302.1:0-300000 GCF_046866305.1 Octopus bimaculoides | reverse complement strand
TTATTCTTTTTCTTCCTTCTTCCAGGATTCTATATTTCTTATTTTTTTCTTCCTTCATCCAGGATTCAATATTTCTTATTCTTTTTGTTGCTTCTTCCAGGATTCAATATTTCTTAATCTTTTTGTTGCTTCGTCCAGGATTCAATATTTCTAATACTTTTTGTAACTTCCTCCAGGTTTCTATATTTCTTATTCTTTTTCTTGCTTCTTCCAGGATTCAATATATCTTAATCTTTATATTGCTATTTCCGGGATTCAAATTTTTTTTATTGTTTTTGTTACTCCCTCCAGGATTCAATATTTTTTATTCGTTTTCTTGCTACTTCCAGGATTCAATATTTTTTAATACTTTTTGTTACTTCCTCCAGGATTCTATACTTCTTATTCTTTTTCATTCTTCTTCCAGGTTTCAATATTTCTTATTGTTTTTGTTACTTCCTCCAGCATTCAGTATTTCTTATTCTTTTTGTTGCTTCTTCCAGGATTCAATATTTCTAATTCTTTTTGTTGCTACTTCCAGGATTCATTATTTCTTATTCTTTTTGTAGTTTCTTCCAGGATTCAATATTTCTTATTCTCTTTGTTGCTACTTCCAGGATTCATTATTTCTTATTCTTTTTGTAGCTTCTTCCAGGATCCAATATTTCTAATTCTTTTTGTTGCTACTTCCAGGATTCAATATTTCTATTTCTTTTCGTTACTTCCTCCAGGATTCTATATTTATCATTCTTTTTCTTGCTTCTTCCAGGATTCTATATTTGTTATTCTTTTTGTTGCTTCGTCCAGGATTCAATATTTCTTATTCTTTTTCTTGCTCCTTCCAGGATTCAATATTTTTTATTGTTTTTGTTACTTCCTCCAAGATTCAATATTTATTATTCTTTTTGTTACTTCCTCCAGGATACAATATTTCTTATTATTTTTGTTGCGAATTCCAGGATTCAATATTTCTTATTCTTTTTCTTGCATCTTCCAGGATTCACTATTTCTTTTTCTTTTTGTTACTTCCTCCAGGATTCTATATTTCTTATTTTTTTGTTGCTACTTCCTGGATTCAATATATGTTATTGTTTTTGTTGCTTCTTCCAGGTTTCAATATTTCTTATTCTCTTTGTTACTTCCTCCAGGATTCTATATTTCTTATTCTTTTTGTTATTTCTTCCAGGATTCAATATTTATTAATCTTTTTCGTGCTTTTTCCAGGATTCTCAATTTCTTATTTTTTTGTTACTTCGTCCACGATTCAGTATTTCTTATTCTTTTAGTTACTTCCTCCAGCATTCAATATTTGTTATTCTTTTTCTTGCTTCTTCCAGGATTCTATATTTCTTATACATTTACTTGCTTCTTCAAGGATTCAATATATCTTATTGTTTTGGTTGCTTCTGCCTGGATTCAATATTTCTTATTCTTTATCTTGCTACTTCCAGGATTCAATATTTCTTATTCTTTTTGTTACTTCCTCCAGGATTCTATATTTCTTATTCTTTTTCTTGCTTCTTCCAGGATTCAATATTTCTTATGCTTTTTCCTTCTTCTTCCAGGATTCAATATTTCTTATTCATTTTGTTACTTCTTCCAGGATTCTATATTTGGTATGCTTTTTCTTGCTTCGTCCAGGATTCTATATTTCATATACTTTTTGTTACTTCTTCCAGGATTCAATATTTGTAAATCATTTTCTTGCTACTTCCAGTATTCAATATTTCTTATTCTTTTTGTTACTTCTTCCAGCATTCAATATTCATTTTTATTTTTGTTACTTCATCCAGGATTCAATTTTTTTAATTCTTTTTGTTACTTCCTCCAGGATACAATATTTCTTATTCTTTTTGTTACTTCCTCCAGGATTCAATATTTCTTATTCTTTTTGTTACTTCCTCCAGCATTCAATATTTGTTATTCTTTTTGTTACATCTTCCAGGTTTCAATATTTCTAATTCTTTTTCTTGCTTCTTCCAGGATTCAATATTTCTTATTCTTTTTGTTACTTCCTCCAGCATTCAATATTTCTTATTCTTTTTGTTGCTACTTCCAGGATTCATTATTTCTTATTCTCTTTCTTACTTCCTCCAGGATTCTATATTTCTTATTCTTTTTCTTGCTTCTTCCAGGATTCTATATTTGTTATTCTTTTTCTTGCTTCTTCCAGGATTCTATATTTGGTATTCTTTTTCTTGCTTCTTCCAGGATTCTATATTTCATACACTTTTTGTTACTTCTTCCAGGATTCAATATTTATTATTGTTTTTGTTACTTCCTCCAGGTTTCAATAATTCTTATTCCTTTCGTTACTTCCTCCAGGATTGTATATTTCTTATTCTTTTTGTTACTTCATCCAGGATTCAGTATTTGTTATTCTTTTTGTTACTTCCTCCAGCATTCAATATTCATTTATATTTTTGTTACTTCCTCCAGGATTCTATATTTGTTATTCTTTTAATTGCTTCATCCAGGATTCAATATTTCTTATTATTTTTCTTGCTTCCTCCAGGATTTTATATTTCTTATTCTTTTTGTTATTTCTTCCAGGATTCAATATTTCTTAATCTTTTTCGTGCTTTTTCCAGGATTCTCAATTTCTTATTCTTTTTGTTACTTCGTCCACGATTCAGTATTTCTTATTCTTTTAGTTACTTCCTCCAGCATTCAATATTTGTTATTCTTTTTCTTGCTTCTTCCAGGATTCTATATTTCTTATACATTTACTTGCTTCTTCAAGGATTCAATATATCTTATTGTTTTGGTTGCTTCTGCCTGGATTCAATATTTCTCATTCTTTATCTTGCTACTTCCAGGATTCAATATTTCTTATTCTTTTTGTTACTTCCTCCAGGATTCTATATTTCTTATTCTTTTTCTTGCTTCTTCCAGGATTCAATATTTCTTATGCTTTTTCCTTCTTCTTCCAGGATTCAATATTTCTTATTCATTTTGTTACTTCTTCCAGGATTCTATATTTGGTATGCTTTTTCTTGCTACTTCCAGTATTCAATATTTCTTATTCTTTTTGTTACTTCTTCCAGCATTCAATATTCATTTTTATTTTTGTTACTTCATCCAGGATTCAATTTTTTTAATTCTTTTTGTTACTTCCTCCAGGATACAATATTTCTTATTCTTTTTGTTACTTCCTCCAGGATTCAATATTTCTTATTCTTTTTGTTACTTCCTCCAGCATTCAATATTTGTTATTCTTTTTGTTACTTCCTCCAGCATTCAATATTTGTTATTCTTTTTGTTACATCTTCCAGGTTTCAATATTTCTAATTCTTTTTCTTGCTTCTTCCAGGATTCAATATTTCTTATTCTTTTTGTTACTTCCTCCAGCATTCAATATTTCTTATTCTTTTTGTTGCTACTTCCAGGATTCAATATTTCTAATTCTTTTTGTTGCTACTTCCAGGATTCAATATTTATTATTGTTTTTGTTACTTCCTCCAGGTTTCAATAATTCTTATTCCTTTCGTTACTTCCTCCAGGATTGTATATTTCTTATTCTTTTTGTTACTTCATCCAGGATTCAGTATTTGTTATTCTTTTTGTTACTTCCTCCAGCATTCAATATTCATTTATATTTTTGTTACTTCCTCCAGGATTCTATATTTGTTATTCTTTTAATTGCTTCATCCAGGATTCAATATTTCTTATTATTTTTCTTGCTTCTTCCAGGATTCAATATTTCTTAATCTTTTTGTTGCTTCGTCTAGGATTCAATATTTCTCATCCTTTTTGTTACTTCCTCCAGCATTCAATATTTCTTATTCGTTTTCTTGCTATTTCCAGGATTCAATAATTTTTTATACTTTTTGTTACTTCCTCCAGGATTCTATATTTCTTATACTTTTTGTTGCTACTTCGAGGATTCATTATTTCTTATTCTTTTTGTAGCTTCTTCCAGGATTCAATATTTCTAATTCTTTTTGTTGCTACTTCCAGGATTCAATATTTCTAATTCTTTTCGTTACTTCCTCCAGGATTCTATATTTCTAATTCTTTTTCTTGCTTCTTCCAGGATTGTATATTTGTTATTCTTTATCTTGCTTCTTCCAGGATTCAATATTTTTTATTCTTTTTGTTGCTTCTTCCAGGATTCAATATTTCTTATTCTTTTTGTTGCTTCGTCCAGGATTCAATATTTCTTATTCTTTTTCTTGCTCCTTCCAGGATTCAATATTTTTTATTCTTTTTTTTACTTCAACCAACATTCAATATTTATTATTCTTTTTGTTACTTCCTCCAGGATACAATATTTCTTATTCGTTTTGTTGCGAATTCCAGGATTCAATATTTCTAATTCTTTTCGTTACTTCCTCCAGGGTTCTATATTTTTCATTCTTTTTCTTGCTTCTTCCAGCATTCTATATTTGTTATTCTTTTTCTTGCTTCTTCCAGGATTCAATATTTCTTATTCTTATTCTTGCTTCTTCCAGGATTC
Organism: Octopus bimaculoides; assembly: GCF_046866305.1. Taxonomy (NCBI): domain Eukaryota; kingdom Metazoa; phylum Mollusca; class Cephalopoda; order Octopoda; family Octopodidae; genus Octopus; species Octopus bimaculoides. The sequence goes on along the minus strand of NW_028315302.1, from coordinate 295,562 downwards.
AATATTTCTTATTCTTTTTGTTGCTTCGTCCAGGATTCAATATTTCTTATTCTTTTTCTAGCTCCTTCCAGGATTCAATATTTTTTATTGTTTTTGTTACTTCCTCCAAGATTCAATATTTATTATTCTTTTTGTTACTTCCTCCAGGATACAATATTTCTTATTATTTTTGTTGCGAATTCCAGGATTCAATATTTCTTATTCTTTTTCTTGCATCTTCCAGGATTCACTATTTCTTTTTCTTTTTGTTACTTCCTCCAGGATTCTATATTTCTTATTCTTTTTGTTACTTCTTCCAGGCTTCAATATTTGTTATTCTTTTTCGTTCTTCTTCCAGGATTCTAAATTTCTTATACGTTTTCTTGCTTCTTCAAGGATTCAATATATCTTATTGTTTTTGTTGCTTCTGCCTGGATTCAATATTTCTTATTCTTTATCTTGCTACTTCCAGGATTCATTATTTCTTATTCTTTTTGTTACTTCCTCCAGGATTCTATATTTCTTGTACTTTTTGTTGCTACTTCGAGGATTCATTATTTCTTATTCTTTTTGTAGCTTCTTCCAGGATTCAATATTTCTAATTCTTTTTGTTGCTACTTCCAGGATTCAATATTTCTAATTCTTTTCGTTACTTCCTCCAGGATTCTATATTTCTAATTCTTTTTCTTGCTTCTTCCAGGATTGTATATTTGTTATTCTTTATCTTGCTTCTTCCAGGATTCAATATTTTTTATTCTTTTTGTTGCTTCTTCCAGGATTCAATATTTCTTATTCTTTTTGTTGCTTCGTCCAGGATTCAATATTTCTTATTCTTTTTCTTGCTCCTTCCAGGATTCAATATTTTTTATTCTTTTTTTTACTTCAACCAACATTCAATATTTATTATTCTTTTTGTTACTTCCTCCCGGATACAATATTTCTTATTCGTTTTGTTGCGAATTCCAGGATTCAATATTTCTAATTCTTTTCGTTACTTCCTCCAGGGTTCTATATTTTTCATTCTTTTTCTTGCTTCTTCCAGCATTCTATATTTGTTATTCTTTTTCTTGCTTCTTCCAGGATTCAATATTTCTTATTCTTATTCTTGCTTCTTCCAGGATTCAATATTTCTTATTCTTTTTGTTGCTTCGTCCAGGATTCAATATTTCTTATTCTTTTTCTAGCTCCTTCCAGGATTCAATATTTTTTATTGTTTTTGTTACTTCCTCCAAGATTCAATATTTATTATTCTTTTTGTTACTTCCTCCAGGATACAATATTTCTTATTATTTTTGTTGCGAATTCCAGGATTCAATATTTCTTATTCTTTTTCTTGCATCTTCCAGGATTCACTATTTCTTTTTCTTTTTGTTACTTCCTCCAGGATTCTATATTTCTTATTCTTTTTGTTACTTCTTCCAGGCTTCAATATTTGTTATTCTTTTTCGTTCTTCTTCCAGGATTCTAAATTTCTTATACGTTTTCTTGCTTCTTCAAGGATTCAATATATCTTATTGTTTTTGTTGCTTCTGCCTGGATTCAATATTTCTTATTCTTTATCTTGCTACTTCCAGGATTCATTATTTCTTATTCTTTTTGTTACTTCCTCCAGGATTCTATATTTCTTGTACTTTTTCTTGCTTCTTCCAGGATTCAATATTTCTTTTTCTTTTTCCTTCTTCTTCCAGGATTCAATATTTCTTATTCATTTTGTTACTTCTCCCAGCATTCTATATTTGGTATGCTTTTTCTTGCTTCTTCCAGGATTCAATATTTCTTATTCTTTTTGTTACTTCTTCCAGGATTCTATATTACTTATTCTTTTTCCTGCTTCATCCAGGATTCAATATTTGTTATTCTTTTTGTTACTTCTTCCAGCATTCAGTATTCATTTTTATTTTTGTTACTTCATCCAGGATTCAATTTTTTAAATTCTTTTTGTTACTTCCTCCAGGATTCAATATTTGTTATTCTTTTTGTTAGATCTTCCAGGATTCAATATTTCTAATTCTTTTACTTCCTTCTTCCAGGATTCAATATTTCTTATTCTTTTTGTTACTTCCTCCAGCATTCAATATTTCTTATTCTTTTTGTTGCTACTTCCACGATTCAAAATTTCTAATTCTTTTTGTTGCTACTTCCAGGATTCATTATTTCTTATTCTTTTTGTAGCTACTTCCAGGATTCAATATTTCTTATTCTCTTTCTTACTTCCTCCAGGATTCTATATTTCTTATTCTTTTTCTTGCTTCTTCCAGGATTCTATATTTCTTATTCTTTTTCTTGCTTCTTCCAGGATTCAATATTTCTTATTCATTTTGTTACTTCTTCCAGGATTCTATATTTGGTATTCTTTTTCTTGCTTCTTCCAGGATTCTATATTTCATATACTTTTTGTTACTTCTTCCAGGATTCAATATTTATTATTCTTTTGGTTACTTCATCCAGGATTCATTATTTCTTATTCCTTTTGTTACTTCCTCCAGCATTCAATATTCATTTTTATTTTTGTTACTTCCTCCAGGATTCAATATTTCTTATTCTTTTTCTTGCTTCTTCCAGGATTCAATATTTCTTAAACTTTTTGTTGCTTCGTCTAGGATTCAATATTTCTTATCCTTTTTGTTACTTCCTCCAGGATTCTACATTTCTTATTCTTTTTGTTACTTCCTCCAGCATTCAATATTTCTTATTCGTTTTCTTGCTACTTCCAGGATTCCATATTTTTTTATACTTTTTGTTACTTCCTCCAGGATTCTATATTTTTTATTCTTTTTGTTGCTTCTTCCAGGATTCAGTATTTGTTATTCTTTTTGTTACTTCCTCCAGCATTCAATATTTCTTATTCGTTTTCTTGCTACTTCCAGGATTCCATATTTTTTTATACTTTTTGTTACTTCCTCCAGGATTCAATATGTCTTATTCTTTTTGTTACTTCTTCCAGGATTCAATATTTGTTATTCTTTTTGTTACTTCCACTAGGATTCAATATTTCTTATTCTTTTTCTTGCTTCATCCAGGATTCAATATTTCTTATTATTTTTCTTGCTTCTTCCAGGATTCAATATTTCTTAATCTTTTTGTTGCTTCGTCTAGGATTCAATATTTCTTATCCTTTTTGTTACTTCCTCCAGCATTCAATATTTCTTATTCGTTTTCTTGCTACTTCCAGGATTCAATATTTTTTTATACTTTTTGTTACTTCCTCCAGGATTCTATATTTTTTCTTCTTTTTGTTGCTTCTTCCAGGATTCAATATTTCTAATTCTTTTTGTTGCTACTTCCAGGATTCATTATTTCTTATTCTTTTTGTAGCTTCTTCCAGGATTCAATATTTCTAATTCTTTTTGTTGCTACTTCCAGGATTCAATATTTCTAATTCCTTTCGTTACTTCCTCCAGGATTCTATATTTCTTATTCTTTTTCTTGCTTCTTCCAGGATTGTATATTTGTTATTCTTTTTCTTGCTTCTTCCAGGATTCAATATTTCTTATTCTTTTTCTTGCTTCTTCCAGGATTCAATATTTCTTATTCTTTTTGTTGCTTCGTCCAGGATTCAATATTTCTTATTCTCTTTCTTGCTCCTTCCAGGATTCAATATTTTTTATTGTTTTTGTTACTTCCTCCAACATTCAATATTTATTATTCTTTTTGTTACATCTTCCAGGATTCAATATTTATTATTCTTTTTCTTACTTCCTCCAGGATACAATATTTCTTATTCTTTTTGTTACTTCCTCCAGGATTCAATATTTGTTATTCTTTTTGTTACATCTTCCAGGATTCAATATTTCTAATTCTTTTACTTGCTTCTTCCAGGATTCAATATTTCTTATTCTTTTTGTTACTTCCTCCAGCATTCAATATTTCTTATTCTTTTTCTTGCTTCTTCCAGGATTCAGTATTTCTTATTCTTTTTGTAGCTACTTCCAGGATTCAATATTTCTTATTCTCTTTCTTACTTCCTCCAGGATTCTATATTTCTTATTCTTTTTCTTGCTTCTTCCAGGATTCTATATTTCTTATTCTTTTTCTTGCTTCTTCCAGGATTCAATATTTCTTATTCATTTTGTTACTTCTTCCAGGATTCTATATTTGGTATTCTTTTTCTTGCTTCTTCCAGGATTCTATATTTCATATACTTTTTGTTACTTCTTCCAGGATTCAATATTTATTATTGTTTTTGTTACTTCCTCCAGGTTTCAATAATTCTTATTCCTTTCGTTACTTCCTCCAGGATTGTATATTTCTTATTCTTTTTCTTACTTCATCCAGGATTCATTATTTCTTATTCTTTTTGTTACTTCCTCCAGCATTCAATATTCATTTTTATTTTTGTTACTTCCTCCAGGATTCAATATTTCTTGTTCTTTTTCTTGCTTCTTCCAGGATTCAATATTTCTTAATCTTTTTGTTGCATCGTCTAGGATTCAATATTTCTTATCCTTTTTGTTACTTCCTCTAGGATTCAACATTTCTTATTCTTTTTGTTACTTCCTCCAGCATTCAATATTTCTTATTCCTTTTCTTGCTCCTTCCAGGATTCAATATTTTTTATTCTTTTTGTTACTTCTTCCCGGATTCAATATTTGTTATTCTTTTTCGTGCTTCTTCGAGGAATCTAAATTTCTTATTCCTTTCGTTACTTCCGCCAGGATTCAATATTTATTATTATTTTTGTTGCGACTTCCAGCATTCAATATTTCTTATTCTTTTTCTTGCTTCATCCAGGTTTCACTATTTCTTATTCCTTTTGTTACTTCCTCCAGGATTCAATATTTCTTATTCTCTTTGTTACTTCCTCCAGGATTCTATATTTCTTATTCTTTTTGTTATTTCTTCCAGGATTCAATATTTCTTATTCTTTTTCGTGCTTCTTCCAGGACTCTAAATTTCTTATTCTATTTGTTACTTCTTCCACGATTCAGTATTTCTTATACTTTTTGCTACTTCCTCCAGCATTCAATATTTGTTATTCTTTTTCTTGCTTCTTCCAGGATTCAATATTTCTTATTCTTTTTCTTGCTTCTTCCAGGATTCAATATTTCTTATTCTTTTTGTTGCTTCTTCCACGATTCAGTATTTCTTATTCTTTTAGTTAGTTCCTCCAGCATTCAATATTTGTTATTCTTTTTGTTACTACCTCCAGGATTCTATATTTCATATTCTTTTTCTTGCTTCTTCCAGGATTCAATATTTATAATTCTTTTTGTTACTTCCTCCAGCATTCAATATTTGTTATTCTTTTTGTTACTACCTCCAGGATTCAATATTTGTTATTCTTTTTGTTACTTCCTCCAGGATTCAATATTTTTTATTCTTTTTGTTACTTCCTCCAGGATTCAATATTTCTAATTCTTTTTCTTGCTTCTTCCAGGATTCAATATTTATTATTCTTTTTGTTACTTCCTCCAGCATTCAATATTTGTTATTCTTTTTGTTGTTTCTTGCAGGATTCAATATTTGTTATTCTTTTTGTTACTTCCTCCAGGATTCAATATTTTTTATTCTTTTTGTTACTTCCTCCAGGATTCAATATTTCTTATTCTTTTTCTTGCTTCATCCAGGTTTGACTATTTCTTATTCCTTTTGTTACTTCCACCAGGATTCAATATTTCTTATTCTCTTTGTTACTTCCTCCAGGATTCTATATTTCTTATTCTTTTTGTTATTTCTTCCAGGATTCAATATTTCTTATTCTTTTTCGTGCTTCTTCCAGGATTCTAAATTTCTTATTCTATTTGTTACTTCTTCCACGATTCAGTATTTCTTATTCTTTTTGCTACTTCCTCCAGCATTTAATATTTGTTATTCTTTTTCTTGCTTCTTCCAGGATTCAATATTTCTTATTCTTTTTCTTGCTTCTTCCAGGATTCAATATTTCTTATTCTTTTTCGTGCTTCTTCCAGGATTCTAAATTTCTTATTCTTTTTGTTGCTTCTTCCACGATTCAGTATTTCTTATTCTTTTAGTTAGTTCCTCCAGCATTCAATATTTGTTATTCTTTTTGTTACTACCTCCAGGATTCTATATTTCATATTCTTTTTCTTGCTTCTTCCAGGATTCAATATTTCTTATTCATTTTGTTACTTCTTCCAGGATTCTATATTTGGTATTCTTTTTCTTGCTTCTTCCAGGATTCAATATTTCTTATTCTTTTTGTTACTTCCTCCAGCATTCAATATTTGTTATTCTTTTTGTTACTTCCTCCAGGATTCAATATTTATTATTCTTTTTGTTACTTCCTCCAGGATTCAATATTTCTAATTCTTTTCGTTACTTCCTCCAGGATTCTATATTTCTTATTCTTTTTCTTGCTTCTTCCAGGACTCAATATTTCTTATTCTTTTTGTTACTTCCTCCAGCATTCAATATTTCTTATTCTTTCTGTTGCTACTTCCAGGATTCAATATTTCTATTTATTTTTGTTGCTACTTCCAGGATTCATTATTTCTTATTCTTTTTCTTGCTACTTCCAGGATTCAATATTTCTTATTCTTTTTGTTGCTACTTCCAGGATTCATTGTTTGTTATACTTTTTCTTGCTTCTTCCAGGATTCAATATTTCTTATTATATTTGTTACTTCCTCCAGGTTTCAATATTTCTTATTCTTTTTGTTACTTCCTCCAGGATTCAATATTTATTATTCTTTTTGTTGCGACTTCAAGCATTCAATATTTCTTTTTTTTTTTCTTGCTTCTTCCAGGATTCACTATTTCTTATTCCTTTTGTTACTTCCTCCAGGATTCAATATTTCTTATTCTCTTTGTTACTTCCTCCAGGATTCTATATTTTTTATTCTTTTTGTTATTTCTTCCAGGATTCAATATTTCTTATTCTTTTTCGTGCTTCTTCCAGGATTCTAAATTTCTTATTCTTTTTGTTACTTCTTCCATGATTCAGTATTTCTTATTCTTTTTGCTACTTCCTCCAGCATTCAATATTTGTTATTCTTTTTCTTGCTTCTTCCAGGATTCAATATTTCTTATTCTTTTTCTTGCTTCTTCCAGGATTCAATATTTCTTATTCTGTTTGTTACATCTTCCAGGATTCTATATTTGGTATTCTTTTTCTTGCTTCTTCCAGGATTCTATATTTCATATACTTTTTGTTACTTCTTCCAGTATTCAATATTTGTTATTCTTTTCCTTGCTCATTCCATGATTCAATATTTTTTATTCTTTTTGTTACTTCCTCCAAGATTCAATATTTATTATTCTTTTTGTTACTCCCTCCAGGATACAATATTTCTTTTTCTTTTCGTTGCGAATTCCAGGTTTCAATATTTCTTATTCTTTTTGTTACTTCCTCCAGGATTCAATATTTGTTATTCTTTTTGTTACATCTTCCAGGATTCAATATTTCTAATTCTTTTACTTGCTTCTTCCAGGATTCAATATTTCTTATTCTTTTTGTTACTTCCTCCAGCATTCAATATTTCTTATTCTTTTTCTTGCTTCTTCCAGGATTCAGTATTTCTTATTCTTTTTGTAGCTACTTCCAGGATTCAATATTTCTTATTCTCTTTCTTACTTCCTCCAGGATTCTATATTTCTTATTCTTTTTCTTGCTTCTTCCAGGATTCTATATTTCTTATTCTTTTTCTTGCTTCTTCCAGGATTCAATATTTCTTATTCATTTTGTTACTTCTTCCAGGATTCTATATTTGGTATTCTTTTTCTTGCTTCTTCCAGGATTCTATATTTCATATACTTTTTGTTACTTCTTCCAGGATTCAATATTTATTATTGTTTTTGTTACTTCCTCCAGGTTTCAATAATTCTTATTCCTTTCGTTACTTCCTCCAGGATTGTATATTTCTTATTCTTTTTCTTACTTCATCCAGGATTCATTATTTCTTATTCTTTTTGTTACTTCCTCCAGCATTCAATATTCATTTTTATTTTTGTTACTTCCTCCAGGATTCAATATTTCTTGTTCTTTTTCTTGCTTCTTCCAGGATTCAATATTTCTTAATCTTTTTGTTGCATCGTCTAGGATTCAATATTTCTTATCCTTTTTGTTACTTCCTCTAGGATTCAACATTTCTTATTCTTTTTGTTACTTCCTCCAGCATTCAATATTTCTTATTCCTTTTCTTGCTCCTTCCAGGATTCAATATTTTTTATTCTTTTTGTTACTTCTTCCCGGATTCAATATTTGTTATTCTTTTTCGTGCTTCTTCGAGGAATCTAAATTTCTTATTCCTTTCGTTACTTCCGCCAGGATTCAATATTTATTATTATTTTTGTTGCGACTTCCAGCATTCAATATTTCTTATTCTTTTTCTTGCTTCATCCAGGTTTCACTATTTCTTATTCCTTTTGTTACTTCCTCCAGGATTCAATATTTCTTATTCTCTTTGTTACTTCCTCCAGGATTCTATATTTCTTATTCTTTTTGTTATTTCTTCCAGGATTCAATATTTCTTATTCTTTTTCGTGCTTCTTCCAGGACTCTAAATTTCTTATTCTATTTGTTACTTCTTCCACGATTCAGTATTTCTTATACTTTTTGCTACTTCCTCCAGCATTCAATATTTGTTATTCTTTTTCTTGCTTCTTCCAGGATTCAATATTTCTTATTCTTTTTCTTGCTTCTTCCAGGATTCAATATTTCTTATTCTTTTTGTTGCTTCTTCCACGATTCAGTATTTCTTATTCTTTTAGTTAGTTCCTCCAGCATTCAATATTTGTTATTCTTTTTGTTACTACCTCCAGGATTCTATATTTCATATTCTTTTTCTTGCTTCTTCCAGGATTCAATATTTATAATTCTTTTTGTTACTTCCTCCAGCATTCAATATTTGTTATTCTTTTTGTTACTACCTCCAGGATTCAATATTTGTTATTCTTTTTGTTACTTCCTCCAGGATTCAATATTTTTTATTCTTTTTGTTACTTCCTCCAGGATTCAATATTTCTAATTCTTTTTCTTGCTTCTTCCAGGATTCAATATTTATTATTCTTTTTGTTACTTCCTCCAGCATTCAATATTTGTTATTCTTTTTGTTGTTTCTTGCAGGATTCAATATTTGTTATTCTTTTTGTTACTTCCTCCAGGATTCAATATTTTTTATTCTTTTTGTTACTTCCTCCAGGATTCAATATTTCTTATTCTTTTTCTTGCTTCATCCAGGTTTGACTATTTCTTATTCCTTTTGTTACTTCCACCAGGATTCAATATTTCTTATTCTCTTTGTTACTTCCTCCAGGATTCTATATTTCTTATTCTTTTTGTTATTTCTTCCAGGATTCAATATTTCTTATTCTTTTTCGTGCTTCTTCCAGGATTCTAAATTTCTTATTCTATTTGTTACTTCTTCCACGATTCAGTATTTCTTATTCTTTTTGCTACTTCCTCCAGCATTTAATATTTGTTATTCTTTTTCTTGCTTCTTCCAGGATTCAATATTTCTTATTCTTTTTCTTGCTTCTTCCAGGATTCAATATTTCTTATTCTTTTTCGTGCTTCTTCCAGGATTCTAAATTTCTTATTCTTTTTGTTGCTTCTTCCACGATTCAGTATTTCTTATTCTTTTAGTTAGTTCCTCCAGCATTCAATATTTGTTATTCTTTTTGTTACTACCTCCAGGATTCTATATTTCATATTCTTTTTCTTGCTTCTTCCAGGATTCAATATTTCTTATTCATTTTGTTACTTCTTCCAGGATTCTATATTTGGTATTCTTTTTCTTGCTTCTTCCAGGATTCAATATTTCTTATTCTTTTTGTTACTTCCTCCAGCATTCAATATTTGTTATTCTTTTTGTTACTTCCTCCAGGATTCAATATTTATTATTCTTTTTGTTACTTCCTCCAGGATTCAATATTTCTAATTCTTTTCGTTACTTCCTCCAGGATTCTATATTTCTTATTCTTTTTCTTGCTTCTTCCAGGACTCAATATTTCTTATTCTTTTTGTTACTTCCTCCAGCATTCAATATTTCTTATTCTTTCTGTTGCTACTTCCAGGATTCAATATTTCTATTTATTTTTGTTGCTACTTCCAGGATTCATTATTTCTTATTCTTTTTCTTGCTACTTCCAGGATTCAATATTTCTTATTCTTTTTGTTGCTACTTCCAGGATTCATTGTTTGTTATACTTTTTCTTGCTTCTTCCAGGATTCAATATTTCTTATTATATTTGTTACTTCCTCCAGGTTTCAATATTTCTTATTCTTTTTGTTACTTCCTCCAGGATTCAATATTTATTATTCTTTTTGTTGCGACTTCAAGCATTCAATATTTCTTTTTTTTTTTCTTGCTTCTTCCAGGATTCACTATTTCTTATTCCTTTTGTTACTTCCTCCAGGATTCAATATTTCTTATTCTCTTTGTTACTTCCTCCAGGATTCTATATTTTTTATTCTTTTTGTTATTTCTTCCAGGATTCAATATTTCTTATTCTTTTTCGTGCTTCTTCCAGGATTCTAAATTTCTTATTCTTTTTGTTACTTCTTCCATGATTCAGTATTTCTTATTCTTTTTGCTACTTCCTCCAGCATTCAATATTTGTTATTCTTTTTCTTGCTTCTTCCAGGATTCAATATTTCTTATTCTTTTTCTTGCTTCTTCCAGGATTCAATATTTCTTATTCTGTTTGTTACATCTTCCAGGATTCTATATTTGGTATTCTTTTTCTTGCTTCTTCCAGGATTCTATATTTCATATACTTTTTGTTACTTCTTCCAGTATTCAATATTTGTTATTCTTTTCCTTGCTCATTCCATGATTCAATATTTTTTATTCTTTTTGTTACTTCCTCCAAGATTCAATATTTATTATTCTTTTTGTTACTCCCTCCAGGATACAATATTTCTTTTTCTTTTCGTTGCGAATTCCAGGTTTCAATATTTCTTATTCTTTTTCTTGCATTTTCCAGGATTCACTATTTCTTTTTCATTATGTTACTTCCTCCAGGATTCAATATTTCTTATTCTCTTTGTTACTTCCTCCAGGATTCTATATTTCTTATTTTTTTGTTACATCTTCCAGGATTCAATATTTGTTATTCTTTTTGTTACTTACTCCAGCATTTAATATTACTTATTCTTTATGTTGCTTCTTCCAGGATTCAATATTTGTTATTGTTTTTGTTGCTTCTTCCAGGATTCAATATTTCTTATTGTCTTTGTTACTTCCTCCAGGATTCTATATTTCTTATTCTTTTTGTTATTTCTTCCAAGATTCAATATTTCTTAATCTTTTTCGTCCTTCTTCCAGGATTCTATATTTCTTATACGTTTTCTTGCTTCTTCCAGGATTCAATATATCTTATTGTTTTTGTTGCTTCTTCCAGGATTCAATATTTGTTATTCTTTTTCTTGCACCTACCAGGATTCAATATTTTTTATTCTTTTTGTTACTTCCTCCAAGGTTCAATATTTCTTATTCTTTTTGTTGCTTCTTCCACTATTCAGTATTTCTTATTCTTTTAGTTAGTTCCTCCAGCATTCAATATTTGTTATTCTTTTTGTTACTACCTCCAGGATTCTATATTTCATATTCTTTTTCTTGCTTCTTCCAGGATTCAATATTTCTTATTCATTTTGTTACTTCTTCCAGGATTCTATATTTGGTATTCTTTTTCTTGCTTCTTCCAGGATTCAATATTTCTTATTCTTTTTGTTACTTCCTCCAGCATTCAATATTTGTTATTCTTTTTGTTACTTCCTCCAGGATTCAATATTTTTTATTCTTTTTGTTACTTCCTCCAGGATTCAATATTTCTAATTCTTTTCGTTACTTCCTCCAGGATTCTATATTTCTTATTCTTTTTCTTGCTTCTTCCAGGACTCAATATTTCTTATTCTTTTTGTTACTTCCCCCAGCATTCAATATTTCTTATTCTTTCTGTTGCTACTTCCAGGATTCAATATTTCTATTTATTTTTGTTGCTACTTCCAGGATTCATTATTTCTTATTCTTTTTCTTGCTACTTCCAGGATTCAATATTTCTTATTCTTTTTGTTGCTACTTCCAGGATTCATTGTTTGTTATACTTTTTCTTGCTTCTTCCAGGATTCACTATTTCTTATTCCTTTTGTTACTTCCTCCAGGATTCAATATTTCTTATTCTCTTTGTTACTTCCTCCAGGATTCTATATTTTTTATTCTTTTTGTTACATCCTCCAGGATTCTATATTTCCTATCCTTTTCCTTGCTTCTTCCAGGATTCAATATTTCTTATTCTTTTTGTTACTTCCTCCATCATTCAATATTTCTTATTCCTTTTCTTGCTTCTTCCAGGATTCAATATTTCTAATTCTTTTTGTTGCTTCTTCCAGGATTCTACATTTCTTATACTTTTTCTTGCTTCTTCCAGGAATCAATATATCTTATTGTTTTTGTTGCTTCTTCCAGGATTCAATATTTCTTTATATTTTTGTTGCTACTTCCAGGATTCAATATTTCTTATTCTTTTTGTTACTTCCTCCAGGATTCTATATTTCTTATTCTTTTTCTTTCTTCTTCCAGGATTCAATATTTCTTATTCTTTTTGTTACTTCTTCCAGGATTCTATATTTCATATACTTTTTGTTACTTCTTTCAGGATTCAATATTTGTTATTCTTTTTCTTGCTACTTCCAGGATTCAATATTTCTTAATCTTTTTGTTACTTCTTCCAGGATTCTATATTTCTAATTCTTTCTCTTGCTTTTTCCAGGATTCAATATTTATTATTGTTTTTGTTACTTCCTCCAGGTTTCAATATTTCTCATTCTTTTTGTTACTTCCTCCAGGATTGTATATTTCTTATATTTTTGTTACTTCATCCAGGATTCAATATTTCTTATTCTTTTTGTTACTTCCTCCAGCATTCAATATTTATTATTATTTTTGTTACTTCCTCCAGGATTCAATATATTTTATTCTTTTTGTTACTTCCTCTCGGATTAAATATTTCTTATTCTTTTTGTTACTTCCTCCAGGATTCAATATTTGTTATTCTCTTCGTTACTACTTCCAGGATTCAATATTTCTTATTCTTTTTGTTGCTACTTCCAGGAATCATTATTTGTTATACTTTTTGTTGCTACTTCCAAAATTCAATATTTTAATTTTTTCATTACTTCCTCCAGGATTCTATATTTCTTATTCTTTTTCTTGCTTCTTCCAGGATTCTATATTTCTTATTCTTTTTCTTGCTCCAGGAATCAATATTTGTAATTCTTTTTGTTACTTCCTCCAGCATTCAATATAACTTATTCTTTTTCTTGCTACTTCCAGGATTCAATATTTTTTATTCTTTTTGTTGCTTCTTGCAGGATTCAATATTTCTTACTGTTTTTGTTGCTTCTTCCAGGATTCAATATATGTTATGCTTTTTGTTACTTCCTCCAGGATTCTATATTTCTTATTCTTTTTCTTGCTTCTTCCAGGATTCAATATTTCTTATTCTTTTTGTTACATCTTCCAGGATTCTATATTTGGTATTCTTTTTCTTGCTTCTTCCAGGATTCTATATTTCATATACTCTTTGTTACTTCTTCCAGGATTCAATATTTGTTATTCTTTTTCTTGCTTCTTCCAGGATTCAATATTTCTTATTCTTTTTGTTACTTCTTCCAGGATTCTATATTTGGTTTTCTTTTTCTTGCTTCTTCCAGGATTCTATATTTCATATACTCTTTGTTACTTCTTCCAGGATTCAATATTTGTTATTCTTTTTCTTGCTTCTTCCAGGATTCAATATTTCTTATTCTTTTTGTTACTTCATCCAGGATTCAATATTTCTTATTCTTTTTGTTACTTCCTCCAGCATTCAATATTTATTATTATTTTTGTTACTTCCTCCAGGATTCAATATTACTTATTCCTTTTGTTAATTCCTCCAGGATTCAATATTTGTTATTCTCTTCCTTACTTCCTCCAGGTTTCTTAATTTCTTATTCTTTTTGTTACTCCTCCAGGATTCAATATTTCTTATTCTTTATGTTACTTCCTCTAGCATTCAATATTTATTATTCTTTTTGTTACTTCCTCCGGGTTTCAATATTTATTATTCTTTTTGTTACTTCCTCCAGGATTCAATATTTCTTATTCTTTTTGTTGCTACTTCCAGGATTCAATATTTCTTATTCTTTACCTTGCTTCTTCCAGGATTCAATATTTCTTATTCTTTTTGTTACTACCTCCAGGATTCTAAATCTCTTAAAATTTTTCTTGCATCTTTCAGGATTCAATATTTGTTATTCTTTTACTTACTTCCTCCAGGATTCAGTATTTGTTATTCTTTTTGTTACTTCCTCGAGTATTCTATGTTTCTTATTCTTTTTCTTGCTTCTTCCAGGATTCATTATTTCTTATTCTTTTTCTTGCCTATTCCAGGATTGAATATTTCTTATACTTTTTGTTACTTCTTCCAGGATTCTATATTTCTTATTCTTTTTATTGCTTCAGCCAGGATTCTATATTTCATATTCTTTGTGTTACTTCTTCCAGGATTCATTATGGCTTATTATTTTTCTTGCTTCTTCCTGGACTCATTATTTCTTATTCTTTTTGTTACTTCCTCCAGGTTTCAATATTTCTAAATCTTTTTGTTACTTCCTCCATGATTGTTTATTTCTTATTCTTTTTGTTACTTCCTCCAGGATTGAATATTTCTTATTCTTTTTGTTACTTCCTCCAGCATTCAATATTTATTATTCTTTTTCTTGCTTCTTCCAGGATTCTAATTTTCTTATTCTTTTTGTTACTTCCTCCAGGATTCAATATTTATTATTCTTTTTGTTACTTCCTCTAGCATTCAATATTTGTTATTGTTTTTGTTGCTTCTTCCAGGATTCTATATTTCATATACTTTTTGTTACTTCTTCCAGGATTCAATATTTCTAATTATTTTTGTTGCAACTTCCAGGATTCATTATTTCTTATTCTTTTTGTTGCTACTTCCAGGATTCAATATTTCTTATCCTTTTTGTTGCTACTTCCAGGATTCATTATTTGTTATACTTTTTGTTGCTACGTCCAGAATTTAATATGTGTAATTCTTTTCGTTACTTCCTCCAGGATTCTATATTTCTTATACTTTTTCTTGCTTCTTCCAGGATTCTATATTTCTTATTCTTTTTCTTGCTTCATCCAGGATTCAATATTTCTTATTCTTTTTGTTGCTTCGTCCAGGATTCAAAATTTCTTATTCTTTGTGTTACTTCCTCCAGGATTCTATGTTTCTTATTCTTTTTCTTGCTACTTCCAGGATTCAATATTTCTTATTGTTTTTGTTGCTACTTCCAGGATTCTATATTTCTAATTCTATTCGTTACTTCCTCAAGGATTCTATATTTGTTATTATTTGTCTTGCTTCTTCCAGGATTCTATATTTGTTATTCTTTTTGTTGCTTCTTCCAGGATTCAATATTTCTTATTCTTTTTGTTGCTTCTTCCAGGATTCAATATTTCTAATTATTTTTGTTGCTTCGTCCAGGTATCAATATTTGTTATTCTTTTTCTTGCTTCTTCCAGGATTCAATATTTCTTATTATTTTTGTTACTTCCACCAGGATTCAATATTTATTATTCTTTTTGTTACTTCCTCCAGGATTCAATATTTATTATTCTTTTTGTTGCGACTTCCAGCATTTAATATTTCTTATTCTTTTTCTTGCTTCTTCCAGGATTCACTATTTCTTATTCTTTTTGTTACTTCTTCCACGATTCAGTATTTCTTATTCTTTTTGCTTCTTCCTCCAGCATTCAATATTTGTTATTCTTTTTCTTGCTTCTTCCTGGATTCTATATTTCTTATTCTTTTTCTTGCGTCTTCCAGGATTCAATATTTATTATTGTTTTTGTTACTTCCTCCAGGTTTCAATATTTCTTATTCTTTTTGTTACTTCCTCCAGGATTGTATATTTCTTATTCTTTTTGTTACTTCATCCAGGATTCAATATTTCTTATTCTTTTTGTTACTTCCTCCAGCATTCAATATTTATTATTATATTTGTTACTTCCTCCAGGATTCAATATTTCTTATTCTTTTTGTTACTTCCTCCAGGATTCATTATTTGTTATTCTCTTTGTTACTTCCTCCAGGATTCTATATTTCTTATTATTTTTTTTACTTCTTCCTGGATTCTATATTTCTTATTTTTTTCTTGCTTCTTCCAGGATTCAATATTTCTCAGTCTTTTTGTTACTTCCTCCAACATTCGATATTTGTTTTTCTTTTTGTTGCTTCTTCCAGGATTCAATATTTCTAATTATTTTTGTTGCAACTTCCAGGATTCATTATTTCTTATTCTTTTTATTGCTACTTCCAGGATTCAATATTTCTTATCCTTTTTGTTGCTACTTCCAGGATTCATTATTTGTTATACTTTTTGTTGCTACGTCCAGGATTTAATATGTGTAATTCTTTTCGTTACTTCCTCCAGGATTCTATATTTCTTATACTTTTTCTTGCTTCTTCCAGGATTCTATATTTCTTATTCTTTTTCTTGCTTCATCCAGGATTCAATATTTCTTATTCTTTGTGTTGCTTCTTACAGTATTCAATATTTCTTATTCTTTTTGTTGCTTCGTCCAGGATTCAAAATTTCTTTTTCTTTTTGTTACTTCCTCCAGGATTCAATATTTTTTATACTTTTTGTTACTTCCTCCAGCATTCAATATTTCTAATTCTTTTTGTTACTTCCTCCATGTTTCTATGTTTCTTATTCTTTTTCTTGCTACTTCCAGGATTCATTATTTCTTATTCTTTCTGTAGCTACTTCCAGGATTCAATATTTCTTATTCGCTTTGTTACTTCCTCCAGGATTCTATATTTCTTATTCTTTTTGTTATTTCTTCCAGAATTCAATATTTCTTAATCGTTTTCGTGCTTCTTCCAGGATTCAAAATTTCTTATTCATTTTGTTACTTCTTCCAAGATTCTATATTTATTATTGTTTTTGTTACTTCCTCCAGGTTTCAATATTTCTTATTCTTTTTGTTACTTCCTCCAGGATTGTATATTTCTTATTCTTTTTGTTACTTCATCCAGGATTCAATATTTCTTATTCTTTTTGTTACTTCCTCCAACATTCAATATTTATTATTATTTTTGTTACTTCCTCCAGGATTCAATATTTCTTATTCTTTTTGTTACTTACTCCAGGATTCAATATTTGTTATTCTCTTTGTTACATCCTCCAGGATTCTATATTTCTTATTCTTTTTGTTACTTCTTCCAGGATTCTATATTTCTTATTCTTTTTCTTGCTTCTTCCAGGATTCAATATTTCTTATTCTTTTTGTTGCTTCTTCCAGGATTCAATATTTCTAATTCTTTTTGTGACTTCCTCCATGTTTCTATATTTCTTATTCTTTTTCTTGCTTCTTCCAGGATTCAATATTTCTTAATCTTTTTATTGCTATTTCCGAGATTCAATATTTTTTATTGTTTTTGTTACTCCCTCCAGGATTCAATATTTTTTATTCGTTTTCTTGCTACTTCCAGGATTCAATATTTTTTTATACTTTTTGTTACATCCTCCAGGATTCTATATTTCCTATCCTTTTCCTTGATTCTTGCAGGATTCAATATTTCTTATTCTTTTTGTTACTTCCTCCATCATTCAATATTTCTTATTCTTTTTCTTGCTTCTTCCAGGATTCAATATTTCTAATTCTTTTTGTTGCTTCTTCCAGGATTCTACATTTCTTATACTTTTTCTTGCTTCTTCCAGGAATCAATATATCTTATTATTTTTGTTGCTTCTTCCAGGATTCAATATTTCTTATTCTTTTTGTTACTTCTTCCAGGATTCTATATTTCATATACTTTTTGTTACTTCTTTCAGGATTCAATATTTGTTATTCTTTTTCTTGCTACTTCCAGGATTCAATATTTCTTAATCTATTTGTTACTTCTTCCAGGATTCTATATTTCTAATTCTTTTTCTTGCTTTTTCCAGGATTCAATATTTATTATTGTTTTTGTTACTTCCTCCAGGTTTCAATATTTCTTATTCTTTTTGTTACTTCCTCCAGGATTGTATATTTCTTATACTTTTTGTTACTTCATCCAGGGTTCAATATTTCTTATTCTTTTTGTTACTTCCTCCAGCATTCAATATTTATTATTATTTTTGTTACTTCCTCCAGGATTCAATAGATTTTATTCTTTTTGTTACTTCCTCTAGGATTAAATATTTCTTATTCTTTTTGTTACTTCCTCCAGGATTCAATATTTGTTATTCTCTTCGTTACTACTTCCAGGATTCAATATTTCTTATTCTTTTAGTTGCTACTTCCAGGAATCATTATTTGTTATACTTTTTGTTGCTACTTCCAAAATTCAATATTTTAATTTTTTCCTTACTTCCTCCAGGATTCTATATTTCTTATTATTTTTCTTGCTTCTTCCAGGATTCTATATTTCTTATTCTTTTTCTTGCTCCAGGAATCAATATTTGTTATTCTTTTTGTTACTTCCTCCAGCATTCAATATAACTTATTCTTTTTCTTGCTACTTCCAGGATTCAATGTTTTCTATTCTTTTTGTTGCTTCTTGCAGGATTCAATATTTCTTACTGTTTTTGTTGCTTCTTCCAGGATTCAATATTTCTTATTCTTTGTGTTACTGTCTCCAGGATTCTATGGTTCTTATTCTTTTTCTTGCTACTTTCAGGATTCAATATTTCTTATACTTTTTGTTATTTCTTCCAGGATTCTATATTTCTTATTCTTTTTATTGCTTCAGCCAGGATTCTATATTTCATATTCTTTTTGTTACTTCTTCCAGGATTCAATATGGCTTATTATTTTTCTTGCTTCTTCCTGGTCTCATTATTTCTTATTGTTTTTGTTACTTCCTCCAGGAATGAATATTTCTTATTCTTTTTGTTACTTCCTCCAGCATTCAATATTTATTATTCTTTTTCTTGCTTCTTCCAGGATTCTAATTTTCTTATTCTTTTTGTTACTTCCTCCAGGATTCAATATTTATTATTCTTTTTGTTACTTCCTCTAGCATTCAATATTTGTTATTGTTTTTGTTGCTTCTTCCAGGATTCAATATTTCTAAATCTTTTTGTTACTTCCTCCAGGATTCAATATTTCTTATTCTTTTTGTTGCGACTTCCAGGATTCAATATTTCTAATTCTTTTTCTTGCTTCTTCCAGGATTCAATATTTCTTATTCTTTGTGTTGCTACTTGCAGGATTCAATATATCTTATGCTTTTTGTTACTTCCTCTAGGATTCTATATTTCTTATACTTTTTCTTGCTTCTTCCAGGATTCAATATTTCTTATTCTTTTTGTTACTTCTTCCAGGATTCTATATTTGGTATTCTTTTTCTTGCTTCTTCCAGGATTCTATATTTCATATACTCTTTGTTACTTCTTCCAGGATTCAATATTTGTTATTCATTTTCTTGCTTCTTCCAGGATTCAATATTTCTTATTCTTTTTGTTACTTCCTCCAGGATTCAATATTACTTATTCCTTTTGTTACTTCCTCCAGGATTCAATATTTGTTATTCTCTTTCTTACTTCCTCCAGGATTCTTAATTTCGTATTCTTTTTGTTACTCCTCCAGGATTCAATATTTCTTATTCTTTATGTTACTTCCTCTAGCATTCAATATTTATTATTCTTTTTGTTACTTCCTCCAGGTTTCAATATTTCTTATTCTTTTTGTTACTTCCTCCAGGATTCAATATTTCTTATTCTTTTTGTTGCTACTTCCAGGATTCAATATTTCTTATTCTTTATCTTGCTTCTTCCAGGATTCAATATTTCTTATTCTTTTTGTTGCTTCTTCCACTATTCAATATTTCTTATACTTTTTGTTACTACCTCCAGGATTCTAAATTTCTTAAAATTTTTCTTGCATCTTTCAGGATTCAATATTTGTTATTCTTTTTATTACTTCCTCCAGGATTCAGTAATTGTTATTCTTTTTGTTACTTCCTCGAGGATTCTATATTTCTTATTCTTTTTCTTGCTTCTTCCAGGATTCAATATTTCTTATTCTTTTTCTTGCTTCTTCCAGGATTGAATATTTCTCATTCTTTTTATTGCTTCAGCCAGGATTCTATATTTCATATTCTTTTTGTTACTTCTTCCAGGATTCAATATGGCTTATTATTTTTCTTGCTTCTTCCAGGACTCATTATTTCTTATTCTTTTTGTTACTTCCTCCAGGTTTCAATATTTCTTAATCTTTTTGTTACTTCCTCCATGATTGTTTATTTCTTATTCTTTTTGTTACTTCCTCCAGGATTGAATATTTCTTATTCTTTTTGTTACTTCCTCCAGCATTCAATATTTATTATTCTTTTTGTTACTTCCTCTAACATTCAATATTTGTTATTGTTTTTGTTGCTTCTTCCAGGATTCAATATTTCTAAATCTTTTTGTTACTTCCTCCAGGATTCAATATTTCTTATTCTTTTTGTTGCGACTTCCAGGATTCAATATTTCTAATTCTTTTTCTTGCTTCTTCCAGGATTCACTATTTCTTATTCTTTTTGTTTCTTCCTCCAGCATTCAATATTTGTTATTCTCTTCGTTACTTCCTCCAGGATTCTATATTTATCATTCTTTTTGTTACTTCTTCAAGGATTCAATATTTCTTATTGTTTTTCTTGCTTCTTCCAGGATTCTAAATTTCTTATTCTTTTTGTTACGTACTCCAGGATTCGATATTTCTTATTCTTTATGTTACTTCCTCTAGCATTCAATATTTATTATTGTTTTTGTTACTTCCTCCAGGTTTCAATATTTATTATTCTTTTTGTTACTTCCTCAAGGATTCAATATTTCTTATTCTTTTTGTTACTTCTTCCAGGATTCAATATTTCTTATTCTTTATCTTGCTTCTTCCAGGATTCAATATTTCTTATTTTTTTGTTACTTCCTCCAGGATTCAATATTTCTTATTCTTTCTCTGGCTACTTCCAGGATTCTATATTTCTTATCCTTTTTTTTACTTCCTCCAGGATTCTATATTTCTTATTCCTTTTGTTGCTTCTTCCACTATTCAATATTTCTAATTGTTTTTGTTACTTTCTCCAGGATTGAATATTTCTTATACTTTTTGTTACTTCTTCCAGGATTCTATATTGCTTATTCTTTTTCTTGCTTCTTCCAGGATTCATTATTTCTTATTCTTTTTGTTACTTCCTCCAGGTTTCAATATTTCTTAATCTTTTTGTTACTTCCTCCATGATTGTTTATTTCTTATTCTTTTTGTAACTTCCTCCAGCATTCAATATTTGTTATTCTTTTTCTTGCTTCTTCCAGGATTCTAATTTTCTTATTCTTTTTGTTACTTCGTCCAGGATTCAATATTTATTATTCTTTTTGTTACTTCCTCCAGCATTCAATATTTGTTATTGTTTTTGTTGCTTCTTCAAGGATTCAATATTTCTTATTCTGTTTCTTGCTTCTTCCAGGATTCAATATTTCTTATTCTATTTCTTGCTTCTTCATAGGATTCAATATTTCTTAAGCTTTTTATTGCTTCTTCCAGGATTCAATATTTCTTATACTTTGTGTTGCTTCGTCCAGGATTCAATATTTCTTATTCTTTTTGTTGCGACATCCAGGTTTCAATATTTCATTATCTTTTTGTTGCTTCGTCTAGGATTCAAAATTTGTTATTCTCTTTGTTGCTACTTCCAGGATTCAATATTTCTTATTCTTTTTCTTGCATCTTCCAGGATTCAATATTTCTTATTCTTTTTCTTGCTTCTTCATAGGATTCAATATTTCTTATTCTTTTTGTTACTTCCTCCAGGATTCAATATTTCTTATTCTCTTTGTTACTTCCTCCAGGATTCTATATTTCTTATTCTTTTTGTTACTTCTTCCAGGATTCGATATTTGTTATACTTTTTCCTGCTTCTTCCAGGATTCAAAATTTGTTATTCTTTTTGTTACTTCCTCCAGGATTCAATATTTGTTATTCTTTTTGTTACTTCCTCCAGCATTCAATATAACTTATTCTTTTTCTTGCTACTTCCAGGATTCAATATTTCTTATTCTTTTTGTTATTTCTTCCAGGATTCATTATTTCTTATTCTTTTTCGTGCTTCTTCTAGGATTCTAAATTTCTTATTCTTTTTGTTACTTCTTCCACGATTTAGTATTTCTTATTCTTTTTGCTACTTCCTCCAGCATTCAATATTTGTTATACTTTTTCTTGCTTCTTCCAGGATTCTATATTTCTTATACTTTTTCTTGCTTCTTCCAGGATTCAATATATCTTATTGTTTTTGTTGCTTCTTCCAGGATTCAATATTTCTTATTCTTTTTGTTACTTCTTCCAGGATTCTATATTTGGTATTCTTTTTCTTGCTTCTTCCGATATTCTATATTTCATATTCTTTTTGTTACTTCTTCCAGGATTCAATATTTCTTATTCTTTTTCTTGCTTCTTCAAGGATTCAATATTTATTATTGTTTTTGTTACTTCCTCCAGGTTTCAATATTTCTTATTCTTTTTGTCACTTCCTCCAGCATTCAATATTTATTATTATTTTTGTTACTTCCTCCAGCATTCGATATTTATTATTATTTTTGTTACTTTCTCCAGGATTCTATGTTTTTTATTCTTTTTGTTACTTCCTCCAGGATTCAATATTTATTATTATTTTTGTTACTTTCTCCAGGATTCAATGTTTTTTATTCTTTTTGTTACTTCCTCCAGGATTCAATATTTTTTATTCTTTTTGTTACTTCCTCCAGGATTCAATATTTCTTATTCTTTTTGTTACTTCCTCCAGCATTCAATATTTATTATTATTTTTGTTACTTTCTCCAGGATTCAATGTTTTTTATTCTTTTTGTTACGTCCTCCAGGATTCAATATTTGTTATTCTCTTTGTTACTTCCTCCAGGATTCTATATTTCTTATTCCTTTTGTTACTTCCTCCAGGATTCAATATTTCTTATTCTTTTTCTTGCTTCTTCCAGGATTCAATATTTCCTATTCTTTTTGTTACTTCCTCCAGCATTCAATATTTGTTATTCTTTTCGTTGCTTCTTCCACGATTCAATATTTCTAATTATTTTTGTTGCTACTTCCAGGATTCATTATTTCTTATTCTTTTTGTTGCTACTTCCAGGATTCATTATTTGTTATACTTTTTGTTGCTACTTCAAGGATTCAATATTTGTAATTCTTTTCGTAACTTCCTCCAGGATTCAATATTTCTTATTCTTTTTCTTGCTTCTTCCAGGATTCTATATTTCTTATTCTTTTTCTTGCTTCATCCAGGATTCAATATTTCTTATTCTTTTTGTTGCTTCGTCCAGGATTCAATATTTCTTATTCTTTTTGTTGCGACTTCCAGGTTTCAATATTTCCTAATATTTTTGTTGCTTCTTCTAGGATTCAAAATTTGTTATTCTTTTTGTTGCCACTTCCAGGATTCAATGTTTCTTATTCTTCTGGTTGCTTCTTCCAGGATTCAATATTTCTAATTCTTTTTGTTACTTCCTCCAGGTTTCTATATTTCTTATTCTTTTTCTTGCTTCTTCCAGGATTCAATATTTCTTAATCTTTTTATTGCTACTTCCAGGATTCAATATTTTTTATACTTTTTTTACTTCCTCCAGGATTCTATATTTCTTATACTTTTTCTTGCTTCTTCCAGGATTCAATATTTCTTATTCTTTTTGTTACTTCCTCCAGCATTCAATATTTCTTATTCTTTTTGTTGCTCCTTCCAGGATTCATTATTTCTTATTCTTTTTGTTGCTACTTCAAGG
Organism: Octopus bimaculoides; assembly: GCF_046866305.1. NCBI lineage: Eukaryota > Metazoa > Mollusca > Cephalopoda > Octopoda > Octopodidae > Octopus > Octopus bimaculoides. Next base: position 271,867 of record NW_028315302.1, on the reverse strand, counting down.
ATTCAATATTTGTAATTCTTTTCGTAACTTCCTCCAGGATTCAATATTTCTTATTCTTTTTCTTGCTTCTTCCAGGATTCTATATTTCTTATTCTTTTTCTTGCTTCATCCAGGATTCAATATTTCTTATTCTTTTTGTTGCTTCGTCCAGGATTCAATATTTCTTATTCTTTTTGTTGCGACTTCCAGGTTTCAATATTTCCTAATATTTTTGTTGCTTCTTCTAGGATTCAAAATTTGTTATTCTTTTTGTTGCCACTTCCAGGATTCAATGTTTCTTATTCTTCTGGTTGCTTCTTCCAGGATTCAATATTTCTAATTCTTTTTGTTACTTCCTCCAGGTTTCTATATTTCTTATTCTTTTTCTTGCTTCTTCCAGGATTCAATATTTCTTAATCTTTTTATTGCTACTTCCAGGATTCAATATTTTTTATACTTTTTTTACTTCCTCCAGGATTCTATATTTCTTATACTTTTTCTTGCTTCTTCCAGGATTCAATATTTCTTATTCTTTTTGTTACTTCCTCCAGCATTCAATATTTCTTATTCTTTTTGTTGCTCCTTCCAGGATTCATTATTTCTTATTCTTTTTGTAGCTACTTCCAGGATTCAATATTTCTTATACTTTTTGTTGCTACTTCCAGGATTCAATATTTCTAATTCTTTTCGTTACTTCCTCCAGGATTCTATATTTCTTATTCTTTTTCTTGCTTCTTCCAGGATTCTATATTTGTTATTCTTTTCCTTGCTTCTCCCAGGATTCAATATTTCTTATTCCTTATGTTGCTTCTTCCAGGATTCAATATTTTTTATTCTCTTTGTTACTTCCTCCAGGATTCTATATTTCTTATTCCTTTTGTTACTTCTTCCAGGATTCTATATTTCTAATTCTTTCTCTTGCTTTTTCGAGGATTCAATATTTATTATTGTTTTTCTTACTTCCTCCAGGTTTCAATATATCTTATTGTTTTTGTTACTTCCTCCAGGATTGTATATTTCTTATTCTTTTTGTTACTTCATCCAGGATTCAATATTTCTTATTCTTTTTGTTACTTCCTCCAGCATCCAATATTTATTATTAGTTTTGTTCCTTCCTCCAGGATTCAATATTTCTAATTCTTTTTGTTACTTTCTCCAGGATTCTATATTTCTAATTCTTTATGTTACTTCTTCCTGGATTCAATATTTCTTATTCTTTTTGTTGCTACTTCCAGGATTCAATATTTTTTATTCTTTTTGTTACTTCCTCCAGGATTCAATATTTCTAATTCTTTTTGTTACTTCCTCCAGGATTCAATATTTCTTATTCTTTTTGTTGCTTCTTCCAGGATTCAATATTTCTTATTCTTTTTGTTACTTCCTCCAGCATTCAATATTTCTTATTCTTTTTGTTGCTTCTTCCAGGATTCAATATTTCTAATTCTTTTTGTTGCTACTTCCAGGATTCATTATTTCTTAATCTTTTTGTAGCTACTTCCAGGATTCAATATTTCTTATTCTTTTTGTTGCTACTTCCAGGATATATTATTTGTTATACTTTTTGTTGCTACTTCCAGGATTCAATATTTTTAATTTTTTTCGTTACTTCCTCCAGGATTCTATATTTCCTATTCTTTTTCTTGCTTCTTCCAGGATTCTATATTTGCTATTCTTTTATTTGCTTCTTCCAGGATTCAATATATCTTATTCTTTTTGTTGCTTCTTCCAGGATTCAATCTTATTCTTTTTGTTACTTCCTCCAAGATTCAATATTTATTATTCCTTTTGTTACATCCTCCAGGATACAATATTTCTTTTTCTTTTTGTTGCAAATTCCAGGATTCAATATTTCTTATTCTTTTTCTTGCAACTTCCAGGATTCACTATTTCTTATTCTTTTTGTTACTTCCTCCAGGATTCAATATTTCTTATTCTCTTTGTTACTTCCTCCAGGATTCTATATTTCTTATACTTTTTGTTACTTCCTCCAGCATTCAATATAACTTATTCTTTTTCTTGCTACTTCCAGGATTCAATATTTCTTATTCTTAGTGTTGCTTCTTGTAGGATTCAATATTTCTTATTCTTTGTGTTACTTGGTCCAGGATTCTATGGTTCTTATTCTTTTTCTTGCTACATTCAGGATTCAATAATTCTTCTTTTTGTTATTTCTTCCAGGATTCAATATTTCTTATTCTTTATCGTGCTTCTTCCAGAATTCTAAATTTCTTATTCTTTTTGTTACTTCTTCCACGATTCAGTATTTCTTATTCTTTTTGCTACTTCCTCCAGCATTCAATATTTGTTATTCTTTTTCTTACTTCTTCCAGGATTCTATATTTCTTATACTTTTTCTTGCTTCTTCCAGGATTCAATATATCTTATTGTTTTTGTTGCATCTTCCAGGATTCAATATTTCTTATTCGTTTTGTTACTTCCTCCAGGATTCTATATTTCTAATTATGTTTGTTGCTACTTCCAGGATTCATTATTTCTTATTCTTTTTGTTGCTACTTCCAGGATTCAATATTTCTTATTCTTTTTGTTGCTACTTCCATGATTCATTATTTGTTATACTTTTTGTTGCTACTTCAAGGATTCAATATTTGTAATTCTTTTCGTTACTTCCTCCAGGATTCAATATTTCTTATTCTTTTTCTTGCTTCTTCCAGGATTCTATATTTCTTATTCTTTTTCTTGCTTCATCCAGGATTCAATGTTTCTTATTCTTTTTGTTACTTCCTCCAGCATTCAATATTTATTATTAGTTTTGTTACTTCCTCCAGGATTCAATATTTTTTATTCTTTTTGTTACTTCCTCCAGGATTCAATATTTCTAATTCTTTTTGTTACTTCCTCCAGGATTCAATATTTCTTATACTTTTTCTTGCTTCTTCCAGGATTCAATATTTCTTATGCTTTTTGTTACTACCTCCAGCATTCAATATTTCTTATTCTTTTTGTTGCTTCTTCCAGGATTCAATATTTCTAATTCTTTTTGTTGCTACTTCCAGGATTCATTTTTTCTTATTCTTTTTGTAGCTACTTCCAGGATTCAATATTTCTTATTCTTTTTGTTGCTATTTCCAGGATATATTATTTGTTATACTTTTTGTTGCTACTTCCAGGATTCAATATTTCTAATTTTTTTCGTTACTTCCTCCAGGATTCTATATTTCCTATTCTTTTTCTTGCTTCTTCCAGGATTCTATATTTCTTATTCTTTTTAATACTTCCTCCAGGATTCAATATTTATTATTGTTTTTGTTACTTCCTCCAGGATACAATATTTCTTATACTTTTTGTTGCTACTTCCAGGATTCATTTTTTCTTATTCTTTTTGTAGCTACTTCCAGGATTCAATATTTCTTATTCTTTTTGTTGCTATTTCCAGGATATATTATTTGTTATACTTTTTGTTGCTACTTCCAGGATTCAATATTTCTAATTTTTTTCGTTACTTCCTCCAGGATTCTATATTTCCTATTCTTTTTCTTGCTTCCTCCAGGATTCTATATTTCCTATTCTTTTTCTTGCATCTTCCAGGATTCACTATTTCTTATTCTTTTTGTTACTTCCTCCAGGATTCAATATTTCTTATTCTCTTTGTTACTTCCTCCAGGATTCTATATTTCTTATTCTTTTTGTTACTTCGTCCAGGATTCGATATTTGTTATTCTTTTACCTGCTTCTTCCAGGATTCAAAATTTGTTATACTTTTTGTTACTTCCTCCAGGATTCAATATTTGTTATTCTTTTTGTTACTTCCTCCAGCATTCAATATAACTTATTCTTTTTCTTGCTACTTCCAGGATTCAATATTTCTTATTCTTATTGTTGCTTCTTGTAGGATTCAATATTTCTTATTCTTTGTGTTACTTGCTCCAGGATTCTATGGTTCTTATTCTTTTTCTTGCTACTTTCAGGATTCAATATTTCTTATTCTTTTTGTTATTTCTTCCAGGATTCAATATTTCTTATTCTTTTTCGTGCTTCTTCCAGGATTCTAAATTTCTTATTCTTTTTGTTACTTCTTCCACGATTCAGTATTTCTTATTCTTTTTGCTACTTCCTCTAGCATTCAATATTTGTAATTCTTTTTCTTGCTTCTTCCAGGATTCTATATTTCTTATACTTTTTCTTGCTTCTTCCAGGATTCAATATTTCTTATTGTTTTTGTTGCTTCTTCCAGGATTCAATATTTCTTATTCGTTTTGTTACTTCCTCCAGGCTTCTATATTACTAATTATTTTTGTTGCTACTTCCAGGATTCATTATTTCTAATTCTTTTTGTTGCTACTTCCAGGATTCAATATTTATTATTGTTTTTGTTACTTCCTCCAGGTTTCAATATTTCTTATTCTTTTTGTTGCTTCTTCCAGGATACAATATTTCTTATTCTTTTTGTTGCTACTTGCAGGATTCAATATTTCTTATTCTTTTTCTTGCTTCTTCCAGGATTCAATATTTCTTATTCTTTTTGTTACTTCTTCCAGGATTCTATATTTGGTATTCTTTTTCTTGCTTCTTTCGATATTCTATATTTCATATTCTTTTTGTTAATTCCTCCAGGTTTCTATATTTCTTATTCTTTTTCTTGCTTCTTCTAGGATTCAATATTTCTTAATTTTTTATTGCTATTTCCGGGATTCAATATTTCTTATTCTTTTTGTTGCTTCTTCCAGGATTCAATATTTCTAATTCTTTTTGTTGCTACTTCCAGGATTCATATTTTCTTATTCTTTTTGTAGCTACTTCCAGGATTCAATATTTCTTATTCTTTTTGTTGCTACTTCCAGGATATAATATTTGTTATACTTTTTGTTGCTACTTCCAGGATTCAATATTTCTAATTTTTTTCGTTACTTCCTCCAGGATTCTATATTTCCTATTCTTTTTCTTGCTTCTTCCAGGATTCTATATTTCTTATTCTTTTTAATACTTCCTCCAGGATTCAATATTTATTATTGTTTTTGTTACTTCCTCCAGGATACAATATTTCTTATACTTTTTGTTGCGTATTCCAGGATTCAATATTTCTTATTCTTTTTCTTGCATCTTCCAGGATTCACTATTTCTTATTCTTTTTGTTACTTCCTCCAGGATTCAATATTTCTTATTCTCTTTGTTACTTCCTCCAGGATTCTATAGTTCTTATTCTTTTTGTTACTTCGTCCAGGATTCGATATTTGTTATTCTTTTACCTGCTACTTCCAGGATTCAAAATTTGTTATACTTTTTGTTACTTCCTCCAGGATTCAATATTTGTTATTCTTTTTGTTACTTCCTCCAGCATTCAATATAACTTATTCTTCTTCTTGCTACTTCCAGGATTCAATATTTCTTATTCTTATTGTTGCTTCTTGTAGGATTCAATATTTCTTAGTGTTTTTGTTGCTTCTTCCAGGATTCAATATTTCTTATTCTTTCTGTTACTTGCTCCAGGATTCTATGGTTCTTATTCTTTTTCTTGCTACTTTCAGGATTCAATATTTCTTATTCTTTTTGTTATTTCTTCCAGGATTCAATATTTCTTATTCTTTTACGTGCTTCTTCCAGGATTCTAAATTTCTTATTCTTTTTGTTACTTCTTCCACGATTCAGTATTTCTTATTCTTTTTGCTACTTCCTCCAGCATTCAATATTTGTAATTCTTTTTCTTGCTTCTTCCAGGATTCAATATTTCTTATACTTTTTCTTGCTTCTTCCAGGATTCAATATTTCTTATTGTTTTTGTTGCTTCTTCCAGGATTCAATATTTCTTATTCGTTTTGTTACTTCCTCCAGGCTTCTATATTTCTAATTATTTTTGTTGCTACTTCCAGGATTCATTATTTCTAATTCTTTTTGTTGCTACTTCCAGGATTCAATATTTCTTATTCTTTTTCTTGCTTCTTCCAGGATTCAATATTTCTTATTCTTTTTGTTACTTCTTCCAGGATTCTATATTTGGTAGTCTTTTTCTTGCTTCTTTCGATATTCTATATTTCATATTCTTTTTGTTAATTCCTCCAGGTTTCTATATTTCTTATTCTTTTTCTTGCTTCTTCCAGGATTCAATATTTCTAAATTTTTTATTGCTATTTCCGGGATTCAATATTTCTTATTGTTTTTGTTACTTCCTCCAGGACTCAATATTTCTTATTCGTTTTCTTGCTACTTCCAGAATTCAATATTTTTAATACTTTTTGTTACTTCCTCCAGGATTCTATATTTCTTATTCTTTTTCTTGCTTCTTCCAGGATTCAATATTTCTTATTCTTTTTGTTACTTCCTCCAGCATTCAATATTTCTTATTCTTTTTGTTGCTCCTTCCAGGATTCATTATTTCTTATTCTTTTTGTAGCTACTTCCAGGATTCAATATTTCTTATTCATTTTGTTGCTACTTCCAGGATTCATTACTTCTTATACTTTTTGTTGCTACTTCCAGGATTCAATATTTCTAATTCTTTTCGTTACTTCCTCCAGGATTCTATATTTCTTCTTCTTTTCCTTGCTTCTTCCACGATTCTATATTTGTTAATCTTTTCCTTGCTTCTCCCAGGATTCAATATTTCTTATTCTTTATGTTGCTTCTTCCAGGATTCAATATTTCTTATTCTTTTTGTTGGTACTTGCAGGATTCAATATTTCTTATTCTTTTTGTTACTTCCTCAAGGATTCTATATTTCTTATTCTTTTTCTTGCTTCTTCCAGGATTCAATATTTCTTTTTCTTTTTGTTACTTCTTCCAGGATTCTATATTTGGTATTCTTTTTCTTGCTTCTTCCGATATTCTATATTTCATATACTTTTTGTTACTTCTTCCAGGATTCAATATTTGTTATTCTTTTTCTTGCTTCTTCCAGGTTTCAATATTTATTATTCTTTTTGTTACTTATTCCAGGATTCTCTATTTCTTATTCTTTTTCTTGCTTCTTCAATGATTCAATATTTATTATTGTTTTTGTTACTTCCTCCAGGTTTCAATATTTCTTATTTTTTTGTTACTTCCTCCAGGATTCAATATTTCATATTCTTTTTCTTGCTTCTTCCAGGATTCAATATTTCTTATTCTTTTTGTTACTTCCTCCAGCATTCAATATTTATTATTCTTTTTGTTGCTTCTTCCAGGATTCAATATTTCTAATTATTTTTGTTGCTACTTCCAGGATTCATTATTTCTTATTCTTTTTGTTGCTACTTCCAGGATTCAATATTTCTTATTCTTTTTGTTGCTACTTCCAGGATTCATTATTTGTTACACTTTTTGTTGCTACTTCCAGGATTCAATATTTGTAATTCTTTTCGTTACTTCCTCCAGGATTCAAGATTTCTTATACTTTTTCTTGCTTCTTCCAGGATTCTATATTTCTTATTCTTTTTCTTGCTTCATCCAGGATTCAATATTTCTTATTCTTTTTGTTGCGACTTCCAGGTTTCAATATTTCATAATCTTTTTGTTGCTTCGTCTAGGATTCAATATTTCTTATTCTTCTGGTTGATTCTTCCAGGATTCAATATTTCTTATTCTTTTTGTTACTTCCTCCAGGTTTCTATATTTCGTATTCTTTTTCTTGCTACTTCCAGGATTCAATATTTCTTAATCTTTTTATTGCTATTTCCGGGATTCAATATTTCTTATTGTTTTTGTTACTTCCTCCAGGATTCAATATTTCTTATTCGTTTTCTTGCTAATTCCTGGATTCAATATTTTTTTTACTTTTTGTTACTTCCTCCAGGATTCTATATTTCTTATTCTTGTTCTTGCTACTTCCAGGATTCATTATTTGTTACACTTTTTGTTGCTACTTCCAGGATTCATTATTTCTTATTCTTTTTGTAGCTACTTCCAGGATTCAATATTTCTTATTCATTTTGTTGCTACTTCCAGGATTCATTACTTCTTATTCTTTTTGTTGCTACTTCCAGGATTCAATATTTCTAATTCTTTTCGTTACTTCCTCCAGGATTCTATATTTCTAATTCTTTTTCTTGCTTCTTCCAGGATTCTATATTTGTTATTCTTTTTCTTGCTTCTTCCAGGATTCAATAATTCTTATTCTTTTTGTTGCTACTTGCAGGATTCAATATTTCTTTTTCTATTTGTTACTTCCTCCAGGATTCTATATTTCTTATTCTTTTTCTTGCTTCTTCCAGGATTCAATATTTCTTATTCTTTTTCTTGCTTCTTCCAGGATTCAATATTTCTTATTCTTTTTGTTACTTCTTCCAGGATTCTATATTTGGTATTCTTTTTCTTGCTTCTTCCGATATTCTATATTTCATATTCTTTTTCTTACATCTTCCAGGATTCAATATTTGTTATTCTTTTTCTTGCTTCTTCCAGGATTCAATATTTCTTATTCTTTTTGTTACTTCTTCCAGGATTCTATATTTCTTATTCTTTTTCTTGTACTTCAAGGATTCAATATTTCTTATACTTTTTGTTACTTCATCCAGGATTCAATATTTCTTATTCTTTTTGTTACTTCCTCCAGGATTCAATATTTTTTATTCTTTTTGTTACTTCCTCCAGGATTCAATATTTGTTATTCTTTTTGTTACTTCCTCCATGATTCTATATTTGTTATTCTCTTTGTTACTTCCTCCAGGATTCTATATTTCTTATTCTTTTTGTTACTTTTTCCAGGATTCAATATTTCTTATTCTTTTTCTTGCTTCTTCCAGGATTCTTAATTTCTTATTCTTTTTGTAACTTCCTCCAGGATTCAATATTTCTTATTCTTTACGTTACTTCCACCAGCATTCAATATTTATTATTCTTTTTGTTACTTCCTTCAGGATTCAATATTTATTATTCTTTTTGATGCTATTTCCAGGATTCAATATTTCTTATTATTTATCTTGCTTCTTCCAGGATTCAATATTTCTTATTCTTTTTGTTACTTCCTCCAGGATTCGATATTTCTTAGTCTTTTTCTTGCTACTTCCAGGATTCAATATTTCTTATACTTTTTGTAACTTCCTCCAGGATTCTATATTTCTTATTCTTTTTATTGCTTCATCCAGGATTCATTATTTCTTATTCTTTTTGTTACTTCCTCCAGGTTTCAATATTTCTTAATCTTTTTGTTACTTCCTCCATGATTGTTTACTTCTTATTCTTTTTGTTACTTCCTCCAGGATTCAATATTTCTTATTCTTTTTGTTACTTCCTCCAGCATTCAATATTTATTATTCTTTTTCTTGCTTCTTCCAGGATTCTAATTTTCTTATTCTTTTTGTTACTTCCTCCAGGATTCAATATTTATTATTCTTTTTGTTACTTCCTCCAGCATTCAATATTTGTTATTGTTTTTGTTGCTTCTTCCAGGATACACTATTTCTTATTCTTTTTGTTACTTCCTCCAGGATTCTATATTTCTTATTCTTTTTCTTGCTTCTTCCAGGATTCAATATTTCTTATTCTTTTTGGTACTACCTCCAGGATTCAATATTTGTCATTCTTTTTCTTGCTTCTTCCAGGATTCAATATTTATTATTCTTTGTGTTACTTCTTCCAGGATTCAATATTTATTATTCTTTTTGTTGCTACTTCCAGGATTCTATATTTCTTTTTTTTTCTTGCTACTTCCAGGATTCATTATTTCTTATTCTTTGTGTAGCTACTTCCAGGATTCAATATTTCTTAATCATTTTGTTGCTACTTCCAGGATTCATTACTTCTTATACTTTTTATTGCTACTTCCAGGATTCAATATTTATAATTCTTTTCGTTACTTCCTCCAGGATTCTATATTTCTTATACTTTTTCTTGCTTCTTCCAGGTTTCAATATTTATTATACTTTGTGTTACTTCTTCCAGGATTCTCTATTTCTTATTCTTTTTCTTGCTTCTTCAATGATTCAATATTTATTACTGTTTTTGTTACTTCCTCCAGGTTTCAATATTTCTTATTTTTTTGTTACTTCCTCCAGGATTCAATATTTCTTATTCTTTTTCTTGCTTCTTCCAGGATTCAATATTTCTTATTCTTTTTGTTACTTCCTCCAGCATTCAATATTTGTTATTCTTTTTGTTGCTTCTTCCAGGATTCAATATTTCTAATTATTTTTGTTGCTACTTCCAGGATTCATTATTTCTTATTCTTTTTGTTGCTACTTCCAGGATTCAATATTTCTTATTCTTTTTGTTGCTACTTCCAGGATTCATTATTTGTAATTCTGTTCGTTACTTCCTCCAGGATTCAATATTTCTTATAATTTTTCTTGCTTCTTCCAGGATTCTATATCTCTTATTCTTTTTCTTGCTTCATCCAGGATTCAATATTTCTTATTCTTTTTGTTGCGACTTCCAGGTTTCAATATTTCATAATCTTTTTGTTGCTTCGTCTAGGATTCAATATTTCTTATTCTTCTGGTTGATTCTTCCAGGATTCAATATTTCTTATTGTTTTTGTTACTTCCTCCAGGATTCAATATTTCTTATTCGTTTTCTTGCTAATTCCAGGATTCATTATTTGTTACACTTTTTGTTGTTACTTCCAGGATTCATTATTTCTTATTCTTTTTGTAGCTACTTCCAGGATTCAATATTTCTTATTCATTTTGTTGCAACTTCCAGGATTCATTACTTCTTATACTTTGTGTTGCTACTTCCAGGATTCAATATTTCTTATTCTTTTTGTTGCTACTTGCAGGATTCAATATTTCTTATTCTTTTTGTTACTTCCTCCAGGATTCTATATTTCTTATTCTTTTTCTTGCATCTTCCAGGATTCAATATTTCTTATTCCTTTTGTTACTTCTTCCAGGATTCTATATTTGGTATTCTTTTTCTTGCTACTTCCGATATTCTATATTTCCTATTCTTTTTCTTACATCTTCCAGGATTCAATATTTGTTATTCTTTTTCTTGCTTCTTCCAGGATTCAATATTTCTTATTCTTTTTGTTACTTCTTCCAGGATTCTATATTTCTTATTCTTTTTCTTGTTCTTCAAGGATTCAATATTTCTTATTCTTTTTGTTACTTCATCCAGGATTCAATATTTCTTATTCTTTTTGTTGCTTCCTCCAGGTTTCAATATTTTTTATTCTTTTTGTTACTTCCTCCAGGATTCAATATTTGTTATTCTTTTTGTTACTTCCTCCATGATTCTATATTTTTTATTCTCTTTGTTACTTCCTCCAGGATTCTATATTTCTTATTCTTTTTGTTACTTCTTCCAGGATTCAATATTTCTTATTCTTTACGTTACTTCCACCAGCATTCAATATTTATTATTCTTTTTGTTACTTCCTGCAGGTTTCAATATTTATTATTCATTTTGTTACTTCCTCCAGGATTCAATATTTCTTATTCTTTTTGTTACTTCTTCCAGGATTCTATATTTCTTATTCTTTTTCTTGTTCTTCAAGGATTCAATATTTATTATTGTTTTTGTTACTTCCTCCAGGTTTCAATATTTGTTATTTTTTTGTCACTTCCTCCAGGATAGTATATTTCTCATTCTTTTTGTTACTTCATCCAGGATTCAATATTTCTTATTCTTTTTGTTACTTCCTCCAGGATTCAATATTTTTTATTCTTTTTGTTAGTTCCTCCAGGATTCAATATTTGTTATTCTTTTTGTTACTTCCTCCATGATTCTATATTTGTTATTCTCTTTGTTACTTCCTCCAGGATTCTATATTTCTTATTCTTTTTGTTACTTCTTCCAGGATTCAATATTTCTTATTCTTTTTCTTGCTTCTTCCAGGATTCTTAATTTCTTATTCTTTTTGTAACTTCCTCCAGGATTCAATATTTCTTATTCTTTACGTTACTTCCACCAGCATTCAATATTTATTATTCATTTTGTTACTTCCTCCAGGTTTCAATATTTATTATTCTTTTTGTTACTTCCTCCAGGATTCAATATTTCTTATTCTTTTTGATGCTACTTCCAGGATTCGATATTTCTTATTCTTTTTCTTGCTACTTCCAGGATTCAATATTTCTTATACTTTTTGTAACTTCCTCCAGGATTCTATATTTCTTATTCTTTTTATTGCTTCATCCAGGATTCATTATTTTTTATTCTTTTTGTTACTTCCTCCAGGTTTCAATATTTCTTAATGTTTTTGTTACTTCCTCCATGATTGTTTACTTCTTATTCTTTTTGTTACTTCCTCCAGGATTCAATATTTCTTATTCTTTTTGTTACTTCCTCCAGCATTCAATATTTATTATTCTTTTTCTTGCTTCTTCCAGCATTCAATATTTGTTATTGTTTTTGTTGCTTCTTCCAGGATTCACTATTTCTTATTCTTTTTGTTACTTCCTCCAGGATTCTATATTTCTTATTCTTTATCTTGCTTCTTCCAGGATTCAATATTTATTAATCTTTTTGTTACTTCTTCCAGGATTCTATATTTCATATTCTTTTTCTTACTTCTTCAATGATTCAATATTTATTATTGTTTTTGTTACTTCCTCCAGGATTCAATATTTTTTATTCTTTTTGTAACTTCCTCCAGGATTCAATATTTCTTATTCTTTTTCTTGCTTCTTCCAGGATTCAATATTTCTTATTCTTTTTGTTACTTCCTCCAGGATTCAATATTTATTATTCTTTTTGTTACTTCCTCTAGCATTCAATATTTGTTATTCTTTTTGTTGCTTCTTCCAGGATTCAATATTTCTAATTATTTTTGTTGCTACTTCCAGGATTCATTAATTCTTATTCTTTTTGTTGCTACTTCCAGGATTCAATATTTCTTATTCTTTTTGTTGCTACTTCCAGGATTCATTATTTGTTACACTTTTTGTTGCTCCTTCCAGGATTCAATATTTGTAATTCTTTTCGTTACTTCCTCCAGGATTCAATATTTCTTATACTTTTTCTTGCTACTTCCAGGTTTCTATATTTCTTATTCTTTTTCTTGCTTCATCCAGGATTCAATATTTCTTATTCTTTTTGTTGCGACTTCCAGCTTTCAATATTTCATAATCTTTTTGTTGCTTCTTCTAGGATTCAAAATTTGTTATTCTTTTTGTTGCTACTTCCAGGAATCAATATTTCTTATTCTTCTGGTTGATTCTTCCAGGATTCAATATTTCTTATTCTTTTTGTTACTTCCTCCAGGTTTCTAAATTTCTTATTCTTTTTCTTGCTTCTTCCAGGATTCAATATTTCTTAATCTTTTTATTGCTATTTCCGGGATTCAATATTTCTTATTGTTTTTGTAACTTCCGCCAGGATTCAATATTTCTTATTCGTTTTCTTGCTACTTCCAGGATTCAATACTTTTTATACTTTTGTTACTTCCTCCAGGATTCTATATTTCTTATTCTTTTTCTTGCTACTTCCAGGTTTCATTATTTGCTACACTTTTTGTTGCTACTTCCAGGATTCATTATTTCTTATTCTTTTTGTAGCTACTTCCAGGATTCAATATTTCTTATTCATTTTGTTGCTACTTCCATGATTCATTAATTCTTATACTTTTTGTTGCTACTTCCAGGATTCATTAATTCTTATACTTTTTGTTGCTACTTCCAGGATTCAATATTTCTAATTCTTTTCGTTACTTCCTCCAGGATTCTATATTTCTTATTCTTTTTCTTGCTTCTTCCAGGATTCTATATTTCTTACTCTTTTTCTTGCTTCTTCCAGGATTCAATATTTCTTATTCTTTTTGTTGCTACTTGCAGGATTCAATATTTCTTATTCTTTTTGTTACTTCCTCCAGGATTCTAAATTTCTTATTCTTTTTCTTGCTTCTTCCAGGATTCAATATTTCTTATTCTTTTTCTTGCTTCTTCCAGGATTCAATATTTCTTATTCTTTTTGTTACTTCTTCTAGTATTCTATATTTGGTTTTCTTTTTCTTGCTTCTTCCGATATTCTATATTTCATATTCTTTTTCTTACATCTTCCAGGATTCAATATTTGTTATTCTTTTTCTTGCTTCTTCCGGGATTCAATATTTCTAATTCTTTTCATTATTTCTTATTCTTTGTGTAGCTACTTCCAGGATTCAATATTTCTTATTCATTTTGTTGCTACTTCCAGGATTCTATATTTCTTATTCTTTTTCTTGCTTCTTCCAGGATTCAATATTTCTTATTCTTTTTCTTGCTTCTTCCAGGATTCAATATTTCTTATTCTTTTTGTTACTTCTTCCAGGATTCTATATTTCTTATTCTTTTTCTTGCTTCTTCAATGATTCAATATTTATTATTGTTTTTGTTACTTCCTCCAGGTTTCAATATTTCTTATTTTTTTGTCACTTCCTCCAGGCTAGTATATTTCTTATTCTTTTTGTTACTTCATCCAGCATTCAATATTTATTATTATTTTTGTTACTTCCTCCAGGATTCAATATTTTTTTATTCATTTTGTTACTTCCTCCAGGATTCAATATTTGTTATTCTTTTTATTACTTCCTCCAGGATTCAATATTTCTTATTCTTTTTCTTGCTTCTTCCAGGATTCAGTATTTCTTATTCTTTTTGTTACTTCCTCCAGCATTCAATATTTGTTATTCTTTTTGTTGCTTCTTCCAGGATTCAATATTTCTTATTATTCTGGTTGATTCTTCCAGGATTCAATATTTCTTATTCTTTTTGTTACTTCCTCCAGGTTTCTATATTTCTTATTCTTTTTCTTGCTTCTTCCAGGATTCAATATTTCTTAATCTTTTTATTGCTATTTCCGGGATTCAATATTTCTTATTGTTTTTGTTACTTCCTCCAGGATTCAATATTTCTTATTCGTTTTCTTGCTACTTCCAGGATTCAATATTTTTAATACTTTTTGTTACTTCCTCCAGGATTCTATATTTCTTATTCTTTTTCTTGCCACTTCCAGGATTCATTATTTGCTACACTTTTTGTTGCTACTTCCAGGATTCATTATTTCTTATTCTTTTTGTAGCTACTTCCAGGATTCAATATTTCTTATTCATTTTGTTTCTACTTCCATGATTCATTACTTCTTATACTTTTTGTTGCTACTTCCAGGATTCAATATTTCTAATTCTTTTCGTTACTTCCTCCAGGATTCTATATTTCTTATTCTTTTCCTTGCTTCTTCCAGGATTCTATATTTCTTACTCTTTTTCTTGCTTCTTCCAGGATTCAATATTTCTTATTCTTTTTGTTGCTACTTGCAGGATTCAATATTTCTTATTCTTTTTGTTACGTCCTCCAGGATTCTATATTTCTTATTCTTTTTCTTGCTTCTTCCAGGATTCAATATTTGTTATTCTTTTTCTTGCTTCTTCCAGGATTCAATATTTCTAATTCTTTTCATTATTTCTTATTCTTTGTGTAGCTACTTCCAGGATTCAATATTTCTTATTCATTTTGTTGCTACTTCCAGGATTCTATATTACTTATTCTTTTTCTTGCTTCTTCCAGGATTCAATATTTCTTATTCTTTTTCTTGCTTCTTCCAGGATTCAATATTTCTTATTCTTTTTGTTACTTCTTCCAGGATTCTATATTTCTTATTCTTTTTCTTGCTTCTTCAATGATTCAATATTTATTATTGTTTTTCTTACTTCCTCCAGGTTTCAATATTTCTTATTTTTTTGTCACTTCCTCCAGGCTAGTATATTTCTTATTCTTTTTGTTACTTCATCCAGGATTCAATATTTCTTATTCTTTTTGTTACTTCTTCCAGGATTCAATATTTATTTTTATTTTTGTTACTTCCTCCAGCATTCAATATTTGTTATTGTTTTTGTTGCTTCTTCCAGGTTTCAATATTTCTAAATCTTTTTTTACTTCCTCCAGGATTGAATATTTCTTATTCTTTTTGTTGCGACTTCCAGGATTCAATATTTCTTATACTTTTTCTTGCTTCTTCCAGGATTCAATATTTCTTATTCTTTTTGGTACTACCTCCAGCATTCATTATTTCTTATTCTTTTTGTTGCTTCTTCCAGGATTCAATATTTCGAATTCTTTTTGTTGCTACTTCCAAGATTCATTATTTCTTATTCTATTTGTAGCTACTTCCAGGATTCAATAATTCTTATTCATTTTGTTGCTACTTCCAGGATTCATTACTTCTTATTTTCTTTGTTGCTACATCCAGGATTCAATATTTCTAATTCTTCAAGCAGGTTTCAATATTTCTTATTTCTTTGTCACTTCCTCCAGGATAGTATATTTCTTATTGTTTTTGTTACTTCATCCAGGATTCATTATTTCTTATTCTTTTTGTTACTTCCTCCAGGATTCAATATTTTTTGTTCTTTTTGTTACTTCCTCCAGGATTCAATATTTGTTATTCTTTTTGTTACTTCGTCCAGGATTCTATATTTGTTATTCTCTTTGTTACTTCCTCCAGGATTCTATATTTCTTATTCCTTTTGTAACTTCTTCGAGGATTCAATGTTTCTTATTCTTTTTCTTGCTTCTTCCAGGATTCTTAATTTCTTATTCTTTTTGTAACTTCCTCCAGGATTCTATATTTATTATTCTTTATGTTACTTCCTCCAGCATTCAATATTTATTTTTCTTTTTGTTACTTCCTCCAGGATTCAATATCTCTTATTCTTTTTGATGCTACTTCCAGGATTCTATATTTCTTATTCTTTATCTTGCTTCTTCCAGGATTCAATATTTCTTAATCTTTTTGTTACTTCCTCCAGGATTCAATATTTCTTATACTTTTTGTTACTTCCTCCAGGATTCTATATTTCTTATTCCTTTTGTTGCTTCTTCCATTATTCAATATTTCTTATTCTTTTTGTTACTTCCTCCAGGATACTAAATTTCTTAAAATTTTTCTTGCATCTTTCAGGATTCAATATTTGTTATTCTTTTTGTTACTTCCTCGAGGATTCTATATTTCTTATTCTTTTTCTTGCTTCTTTCAGGATTGAATATTTCTTATACTTTTTCTTGCTTCATCCAGGATTCATTATTTCTTATTCTTTTTGTTACTTCCTCCAGGATTCTATATTTCTTATTCTTTTTGTTACTTCTTCCAGGATTCTATATTTGGTATTCTTTTTGTTACTTCCTCCAGGATTCTATATTTGTTATTCTCTTTGTTACTTCCTCCAGGATTCTATATTTCTTATTCTTTTTGTAACTTCTTCGAGGATTCAATGTTTCTTATTCTTTTTCTTGCTTCTTCCAGGATTCTTAATTTCTTATTCTTTTTGTAACTTCCTCCAGGATTCTATATTTATTATTCTTTATGTTACTTCCTCCAGCATTCAATATTTATTTTTCTTTTTGTTACTTCCTCCAGGTTTCAATATTTATTATTCTTTTTGTTACTTCCTCCAGGATTCAATATCTCTTATTCTTTTTGATGCTACTTCCAGGATTCAATATTTCTTATTCTTTTTGTTACTTCCTCCAGGATACTAAATTTCTTAAAATTTTTCTTGCATCTTTCAGGATTCAATATTTGTTATTCTTTTTGTTACTTCCTCGAGGATTCAATATTTCTTATTCTTTTTCTTGCTTCTTTCAGGATTGAATATTTCTTATACTTTTTCTTGCTTCTTCCTGGATTGAATATTTCTTATACTTTTTGTTACTTCTTCCAGGATTCTATATTTCTTATTCTTTTTATTGCTTCATCCAGGATTCTAATTTTCTTATTCTTTTTGTTACTTCCTCCAGGATTCAATATTTATTATTCTTTTTGTTACTTCCTCCAGCATTCAATATTTGTTATTGTTTTTGTTGCTTCTTCCAGGATTCACTATTTCTTATTCTTTTTGTTACTTCCTCCAGGATTCTATATTTCTTATTCTTTTTCTTGCTTCTTCCAGGATTCAATATTTCTTATACTTTTTGGTACTACCTCCAGGATTCAATATTTGTCATTCTTTTTCTTGCTTCTTCCAGGATTCAATATTTATTATTCTTTGTGTTACTTCTTCCAGGATTCAATATTTATTATTCTTTTTGTTGCTACTTCCAGGATTCTATATTTCTTTTTTTTTCTTGCTACTTCCAGGATTCATTATTTCTTATTCTTTGTGTAGCTACTTCCAGGATTCAATATTTCTTATTCATTTTGTTGCTACTTCCAGGATTCATTACTTCTTATACTTTTTATTGCTACTTCCAGGATTCAATATTTCTAATTCTTTTCGTTACTTCCTCCAGGATTCTATATTTCTTATTCTTTTTCTTGCTTCTTCCAGGATTCTATATTTGTTATTCTTTTCCTTGCTTCTCCCAGGATTCAATATTTCTTATTCTTTATGTTGCTTCTTCCAGGATTCAATATTTCTTATTCTTTTTGTTGGTATTTGCAGGATTCAATATTTCTTATTCTTTTTGTTACTTCCTCAAGGATTCTATATTTCTTATTCTTTTTCTTACTTCTTCCAGGATTCAATATTTCTTATTCTTTTTGTTACTTCCTCCAGGATTCAATATTTTTTGTTCTTTTTGTTACTTCCTCCAGGATTCAATATTTGTTATTCTTTTTGTTACTTCCTCCAGGATTCTATATTTGTTATTCTCTTTGTTACTTCCTCCAGGATTCTATATTTCTTATTCTTTTTGTAACTTCTTCGAGGAATCAATGTTTCTTATTCTTTTTCTTGCTTCTTCCAGGATTCTTAATTTCTTATTCTTTTTGTAACTTCCTCCAGGATTCTATATTTATTATTCTTTATGTTACTTCCTCCAGCATTCAATATTTATTTTTCTTTTTGTTACTTCCTCCAGGATTCAATATCTCTTATTCTTTTTGATGCTACTTCCAGGATTCAATATTTCTTATTCTTTATCTTGCTTCTTCCAGGATTCAATATTTCTTAATCTTTTTGTTACTTCCTCCAGGATTCAATATTTCTTATACTTTTTGTTACTTCCTCCAGGATTCTATATTTCTTATTCCTTTTGTTGCTTCTTCCATTATTCAATATTTCTTATTCTTTTTGTTACTTCCTCCAGGATACTAAATTTCTTAAAATTTTTCTTGCTTCTTTCAGGATTCAATATTTGTTATTCTTTTTGTTACTTCCTCGAGGATTCTATATTTCTTATTCTTTTTCTTGCTTCTTTCAGGATTGAATATTTCTTATACTTTTTCTTGCTTCTTCCTGGATTGAATATTTCTTATACTTTTTGTTACTTCTTCCAGGATTCTATATTTCTTATTCTTTTTATTGCTTCATCCAGGATTCATTATTTCTTATTCTTTTTGTTACTTCCTCCAGGATTCTATATTTCTTATTCTTTTTGTTACTTCTTCCAGGATTCTATATTTGGTATTCTTTTTGTTACTTCCTCCAGGATTCTATATTTGTTATTCTCTTTGTTACTTCCTCCAGGATTCTATATTTCTTATTCTTTTTGTAACTTCTTCGAGGATTCAATGTTTCTTATTCTTTTTCTTGCTTCTTCCAGGATTCTTAATTTCTTATTCTTTTTGTAACTTCCTCCAGGATTCTATATTTATTATTCTTTATGTTACTTCCTCCAGCATTCAATATTTATTTTTCTTTTTGTTACTTCCTCCAGGTTTCAATATTTATTATTCTTTTTGTTACTTTCTCCAGGATTCAATATCTCTTATTTTTTTTGATGCTACTTCCAGGATTCAATATTTCTTATTCTTTTTGTTACTTCCTCCAGGATACTAAATTTCTCAAAATTTTTCTTGCATCTTTCAGGATTCAATATTTGTTATTCTTTTTGTTACTTCCTCGAGGATTCAATATTTCTTATTCTTTTTCTTGCTTCTTTCAGGATTGAATATTTCTTATACTTTTTCTTGCTTCTTCCTGGATTGAATATTTCTTATACTTTTTGTTACTTCTTCCAGGATTCTATATTTCTTATTCTTTTTATTGCTTCATCCAGGATTCTAATTTTCTTATTCTTTTTGTTACTTCCTCCAGGATTCAATATTTATTATTCTTTTTGTTACTTCCTCCAGCATTCAATATTTGTTATTGTTTTTGTTGCTTCTTCCAGGATACACTATTTCTTATTCTTTTTGTTACTTCCTCCAGGATTCTATATTTCTTATTCTTTTTCTTGCTTCTTCCAGGATTCAATATTTCTTATTCTTTTTGGTACTACCTCCAGGATTCAATATTTGTCATTCTTTTTCTTGCTTCTTCCAGGATTCAATATTTATTATTCTTTGTGTTACTTCTTCCAGGATTCAATATTTATTATTCTTTTTGTTGCTACTTCCAGGATTCTATATTTCTTTTTTTTTCTTGCTACTTCCAGGATTCATTATTTCTTATTCTTTGTGTAGCTACTTCCAGGATTCAATATTTCTTATTCATTTTGTTGCTACTTCCAGGATTCATTACTTCTTATACTTTTTATTGCTACTTCCAGGATTCAATATTTCTAATTCTTTTCGTTACTTCCTCCAGGATTCTATATTTCTTATTCTTTTTCTTGCTTCTTCCAGGATTCTATATTTGTTATTCTTTTCCTTGCTTCTCCCAGGATTCAATATTTCTTATTCTTTATGTTGCTTCTTCCAGGATTCAATATTTCTTATTCTTTTTGTTGGTACTTGCAGGATTCAATATTTCTTATTCTTTTTGTTACTTCCTCAAGGATTCTATATTTCTTATTCTTTTTCTTACTTCTTCCAGGATTCAATATTTCTTTTTCTTTTTGTTACTTCTTCCAGGATTCAATATTTGTTATTCTTTTTCTTGCTTCTTCCAGGTTTCAATATTTATTATACTTTGTGTTACTCCTTCCAGGATTCTCTATTTCTTATTCTTTTTCTTGCTTCTTCAATGATTCAATATTTATTACTGTTTTTGTTACTTCCTCCAGGTTTCAATATTTCTTATTTTTTTGTTACTTCCTCCAGGATTCAATATTTCTTATTCTTTTTCTTGCTTCTTCCAGGATTCAATATTTCTCATTCTTTTTGTTACTTCCTCCAGCATTCAATATTTGTTATTCTTTTTGTTGCTTCTTCCAGGATTCAATATTTCTAATTATTTTTGTTGCTACTTCCAGGATTCATTATTTCTTATTCTTTTTGTTGCTACTTCCAGGATTCAATATTTCTTATTCTTTTTGTTGCTACTTCCAGGATTCATTATTTGTAATTCTGTTCGTTACTTCCTCCAGGATTCAATATTTCTTATAATTTTTCTTGCTACTTCCAGGATTCTATATCTCTTATTCTTTTTCTTGCTTCATCCAGGATTCAATATTTCATAAACTTTTTGTTGCTTCGTCTAGGATTCAATATTTCTTATTCTTCTGGTTGATTCTTCCAGGATTCAATATTTCTTATTGTTTTTGTTACTTCCTCCAGGATTCAATATTTCTTATTCGTTTTCTTGCTAATTCCAGGATTCATTATTTGTTACACTTTTTGTTGTTACTTCCAGGATTCATTATTTCTTATTCTTTTTGTAGCTACTTCCAGGATTCAATATTTCTTATTCATTTTGTTGCAACTTCCAGGATTCATTACTTCTTATACTTTGTGTTGCTACTTCCAGGATTCAATATTTCTTATTCTTTTTGTTGCTACTTGCAGGATTCAATATTTCTTATTCTTTTTGTTACTTCCTCCAGGATTCTATATTTCTTATTCTTTTTCTTGCATCTTCCAGGATTCAATATTTCTTATTCCTTTTGTTACTTCTTCCAGGATTCTATATTTGGTATTCTTTTTCTTGCTTCTTCCGATATTCTATATATCATATTCTTTTTCTTACATCTTCCAGGATTCAATATTTGTTATTCTTTTTCTTGCTTCTTCCAGGATTCAATATTTCTTATTCTTTTTGTTACTTCTTCCAGGATTCTATATTTCTTATTCTTTTTCTTGTTCTTCAAGGATTCAATATTTCTTATTCTTTTTGTTACTTCATCCAGGATTCAATATTTCTTATTCTTTTTGTTGCTTCCTCCAGGTTTCAATATTTTTTATTCTTTTTGTTACTTCCTCCAGGATTCAATATTTGTTATTCTTTTTGTTACTTCCTCCATGATTCTATATTTTTTATTCTCAATGTTACTTCCTCCAGGATTCTATATTTCTTATTCTTTTTGTTACTTCTTCCAGGATTCAATATTTCTTATTCTTTACGTTACTTCCACCAGCATTCAATATTTATTATTCTTTTTGTTACTTCCTGCAGGTTTCAATATTTATTATTCATTTTGTTACTTCCTCCAGGATTCAATATTTCTTATTCTTTTTGATGCTACTTCCAGGATTCAATATTTCTTATTGTTTATCTTGCTACTTCCAGGATTCAATATTTCTTATTCTTTTTGTTACTTCCTCCAGGATTAGATATTTCTTATTCTTTTTCTTGCTACTTCCAGGATTCAATATTTCTTATACTTTTTGTAACTTCCTCCAGGATTCTATATTTCTTATTCTTTTTATTGCTTCATCCAGGATTCATTATTTCTTATTCTTTTTGTTACTTCTTCCAGGATTCTATATTTCTTATTCTTTTTCTTGTTCTTCAAGGACTCAATATTTATTATTGTTTTTGTTACTTCCTCCAGGTTTCAATATTTGTTATTTTTTTGTCACTTCCTCCAGGATAGTATATTTCTTATTCTTTTTGTTGCTTCATCCAGGATTCAATATTTCTTATTCTTTTTGTTACTTCCTCCAGGATTCAATATTTTTTATTCTTTTTGTTAGTTCCTCCAGGATTCAATATTTGTTATTCTTTTTGTTACTTCCTCCATGATTCTATATTTGTTATTCTCTTTGTTACTTCCTCCAGGATTCTATATTTCTTATTCTTTTTGTTACTTCTTCCAGGATTCAATATTTCTTATTCTTTTCCTTGCTTCTTCCAGGATTCTTAATTTCTTATTCTTTTTGTAACTTCCTCCAGGATTCAATATTTCTTATTCTTTACGTTACTTCCACCAGCATTCAATATTTATTATTCATTTTGTTACTTCCTCCAGGTTTCAATATTTATTATTCTTTTTGTTACTTCCTCCAGGATTCAATATTTCTTATTCTTTTTGATGCTACTTCCAGGATTCGATATTTCTTATTCTTTTTCTTGCTACTTCCAGGATTCAATATTTCTTATACTTTTTGTAACTTCCTCCAGGATACTATATTTCTTATTCTTTTTATTGCTTCATCCAGGATTCATTATTTTTTATTCTTTTTGTTTCTTCCTCCAGGTTTCAATATTTCTTAATGTTTTTGTTACTTCCTCCATGATTGTTTACTTCTTATTCTTTTTGTTACTTCCTCCAGGATTCAATATTTCTTATTCTTTTTGTTACTTCCTCCAGCATTCAATATTTATTATTCTTTTTCTTGCTTCTTCCAGGATTCTAATTTTCTTATTCTTTTTGTTACTTCCTCCAGGATTCAATATTTATTATTCTTTTTGTTACTTCCTCCAGCATTCAATATTTGTTATTGTTTTTGTTGCTTCTTCCAGGATTCACTATTTCTTATTCTTTTTGTTACTTCCTCCAGGATTCTATATTTCTTATTCTTTTTCTTGCTTCTTCCAGGATTCAATATTTATTAATCTTTTTGTTACTTCTTCCAGGATTCTATATTTCATATTCTTTTTCTTACTTCTTCAATGATTCAATATTTATTATTGTTTTTGTTACTTCCTCCAGGTTTCAATATTTCTTATTTTTTTGTCACTTCATCCAGGGTAGTATATTTCTTATTCTTTTTGTTACTTCATCCAGGATTCAATATTTCTTAATCTTTTTTTTACTTCCTCCAGCATTCAATATTTATTATTATTTTTGTTACTTCCTCCAGGATTCAATATTTTTTATTCTTTTTGTAACTTCCTCCAGGATTCAATATTTCTTATTCTTTTTCTTGCTTCTTCCAGGATTCAATATTTCTTATTCTTTTTGTTACTTCCTCCAGGATTCAATATTTATTATTCTTTTTGTTACTTCCTCTAGCATTCAATATTTGTTATTCTTTTTGTTGCTTCTTCCAGGATTCAATATTTCTAATTATTTTTGTTGCTACTTCCAGGATTCATTAATTCTTATTCTTTTTGTTGCTACTTCCAGGATTCAATATTTCTTATTCTTTTTGTTGCTACTTCCAGGATTCATTATTTGTTACACTTTTTGTTGCTCCTTCCAGGATTCAATATTTGTAATTCTTTTCGTTACTTCCTCCAGGATTCAATATTTCTTATACTTTTTCTTGCTACTTCCAGGTTTCTATATTTCTTATTCTTTTTCTTGCTTCATCCAGGATTCAATATTTCTTATTCTTTTTGTTGCGACTTCCAGCTTTCAATATTTCATAATCTTTTTGTTGCTTCTTCTAGGATTCAAAATTTGTTATTCTTTTTGTTGCTACTTCCAGGAATCAATATTTCTTATTCTTCTGGTTGATTCTTCCAGGATTCAATATTTCTTATTCTTTTTGTTACTTCCTCCAGGTTTCTAAATTTCTTATTCTTTTTCTTGCTTCTTCCAGGATTCAATATTTCTTAATCTTTTTATTGCTATTTCCGGGATTCAATATTTCTTATTGTTTTTGTAACTTCCGCCAGGATTCAATATTACTTATTCGTTTTCTTGCTACTTCCAGGATTCAATACTTTTTATACTTTTGTTACTTCCTCCAGGATTCTATATTTCTTATTCTTTTTCTTGCTACTTCCAGGTTTCATTATTTGCTACACTTTTTGTTGCTACTTCCAGGATTCATTATTTCTTATTCTTTTTGTAGCTACTTCCAGGATTCAATATTTCTTATTCATTTTGTTGCTACTTCCATGATTCATTAATTCTTATACTTTTTGTTGCTACTTCCAGGATTCAATATTTCTAATTCTTTTCGTTACTTCCTCCAGGATTCTATATTTCTTATTCTTTTTCTTGCTTCTTCCAGGATTCTATATTTCTTACTCTTTTTCTTGCTTCTTCCAGGATTCAATATTTCTTATTCTTTTTGTTGCTACTTGCAGGATTCAATATTTCTTATTCTTTTTGTTACTTCCTCCAGGATTCTAAATTTGGTTTTCTTTTTCTTGCTTCTTCCGATATTCTATATTTCATATTCTTTTTCTTACATCTTCCAGGATTCAATATTTGTTATTCTTTTTCTTGCTTCTTCCAGGATTCAATATTTCTAATTCTTTTCATTATTTCTTATTCTTTGTGTAGCTACTTCCAGGATTCAATATTTCTTATTCATTTTGTTGCTACTTCCAGGTTTCTATATTTCTTATTCTTTTTCTTGCTTCTTCCAGGATTCAATATTTCTTTTTCTTTTTCTTGCTTCTTCCAGGATTCAATATTTCTTATTCTTTTTGTTACTTCTTCCAGGATTCTATATTTCTTATTCTTTTTCTTGCTTCTTCAATGATTCAATATTTATTATTGTTTTTGTTACTTCCTCCACGTTTCAATATTTCTTATTTTTTTGTCACTTCCTCCAGGCTAGTATATTTCTTATTCTTTTTGTTACTTCATCCAGCATTCAATATTTATTATTATTTTTGTTACTTCCTCCAGGATTCAATATATTTTTATTCTTTTTGTTACTTCCTCCAGGATTCAATATTTGTTATTCTTTTTGTAACTTCCTCCAGGATTCAATATTTCTTATTCTTTTTCTTGCTTCTTCCAGGATTCAATATTTCTTATTCTTTTTCTTGCTTCTTCCAGGATTCAATATTTCTTATTCTTTTTGTTACTTCTTCCAGGATTCTATATTTCTTATTCTTTTTCTTGCTTCTTCAATGATTCAATATTTATTATTGTTTTTGTTACTTCCTCCAGGTTTCAATATTTCTTATTTTTTTGTCACTTCCTCCAGGCTAGTATATTTCTTATTCTTTTTGTTACTTCATCCAGCATTCAATATTTATTATTATTTTTGTTACTTCCTCCAGGATTCAATATTTTTTTATTCATTTTGTTACTTCCTCCAGGATTCAATATTTGTTATTCTTTTTGTTACTTCCTCCAGGATTCAATATTTCTTATTCTTTTTCTTGCTTCTTCCAGGATTCAGTATTTCTTATTCTTTTTGTTACTTCCTCCAGCATTCAATATTTGTCATTCTTTTTGTTGCTTCTTCCAGGATTCAATATTTCTTATTATTCTGGTTGATTCTTCCAGGATTCAATATTTCTTATTCTTTTTGTTACTTCCTCCAGGTTTCTATATTTCTTATTCTTTTTGTTGCTTCTTCCAGGATTCAATATTTCTTAATCTTTTTATTGCTATTTCCGGGATTCAATATTTCTTATTGTTTTTGTTACGTCCTCCAGGATTCAATATTTCTTATTCGTTTTCTTGCTACTTCCAGGATTCAATATTTTTAATACTTTTTGTTACTTCCTCCAGGATTCTATATTTCTTATTCTTTTTCTTGCTACTTCCAGGATTCATTATTTGCTACACTTTTTGTTGCTACTTCCAGGATTCAATATTTCTTATTCATTTTGTTGCTACTTCCATGATTCATTACTTCTTATACCTTTTGTTGCTACTTCCAGGATTCAATATTTCTAATTCTTTTCGTTACTTCCTCCAGGATTCTATATTTCTTATTCTTTTCCTTGCTTCTTCCAGGATTCTATATTTCTTACTCTTTTTCTTGCTTCTTCCAGGATTCAATATTTCTTATTCTTTTTGTTGCTACTTGCAGGATTCAATATTTCTTATTCTTTTTGTTACGTCCTCCAGGATTTTATATTTCTTATTCTTTTTCTTGCTTCTTCCAGGATTCAATATTTGTTATTCTTTTTCTTGCTTCTTCCAGGATTCAATATTTCTTATTCATTTTGTTGCTACTTCCATGATTCATTACTTCTTATACGTTTTGTTGCTACTTCCAGGATTCAATATTTCTAATTCTTTTCGTTACTTCCTCCAGGATTCTATATTTCTTATTCTTTTCCTTGCTTCTTCCAGGATTCTATATTTCTTACTCTTTTTCTTGCTTCTTCCAGGATTCAATATTTCTTATTCTTTTTGTTGCTACTTGCAGGATTCAATATTTCTTATTCTTTTTGTTACGTCCTCCAGGATTTTATATTTCTTATTCTTTTTCTTGCTTCATCCAGGATTCAATATTTGTTATTCTTTTTCTTGCTTCTTCCAGGATTCAATATTTCTAATTCTTTTCATTATTTCTCATTCTTTGTGTAGCTACTTCCAGGATTCAATATTTCTTATTCATTTTGTTGCTACTTCCAGGATTCTATATTGCTTATTCTTTTTCTTGCTTCTTCCAGGATTCAATATTTCTTATTCTTTTTCTTGCTTCTTCCAGGATTCAATATTTCTTATTCTTTTTGTTACTTCTTCCAGGATTCTATATTGCTTATTCTTTTTCTTGCTTCTTCCAGGATTCAATATTTCTTATTCTTTTTCTTGCTTCTTCCAGGATTCAATATTTCTTATTTTTTTGTCACTTCCTCCAGGCTAGTATATTTCTTATTTTTTTGTTACTTCATCCAGGATTCAATATTTCTTATTCTTTTGTTACTTCTTCCAGGATTCAATATTTATTTTTATTTTTGTTACTTCCTCCAGCATTCAATATTTGTTATTGTTTTTGTTGCTTCTTCCAGGTTTCAATATTTCTAAATCTTTTTTTACTTCCTCCAGGATTGAATATTTCTTATTCTTTTTGTTGCGACTTCCAGGATTCAATATTTCTTATACTTTTTCTTGCTTCTTCCAGGATTCAATATTTCTTATTCTTTTTGGTACTATCTCCAGCATTCATTATTTCTTATTCTTTTTGTTGCTTCTTCCAGGATTCAATATTTCGAATTCTTTTTGTTGCTACTTCCAAGATTCATTATTTCTTATTCTATTTGTAGCTACTTCCAGGATTCAATAATTCTTATTCATTTTGTTGCTACTTCCAGGATTCATTACTTCTTATTTTCTTTGTTGCTACATCCAGGATTCAATATTTCTAATTCTTCAAGCAGGTTTCAATATTTCTTATTTCTTTGTCACTTCCTCCAGGATAGTATATTTCTTATTGTTTTTGTTACTTCATCCAGGATTCATTATTTCTTATTCTTTTTGTTACTTCCTCCAGGATTCAATATTTTTTGTTCTTTTTGTTACTTCCTCCAGGATTCAATATTTGTTATTCTTTTTGTTACTTCCTCCAGGATTCTATATTTGTTATTCTCTTTGTTACTTCCTCCAGGATTCTATATTTCTTATTCTTTTTGTAACTTCTTCGAGGATTCAATGTTTCTTATTCTTTTTCTTGCTTCTTCCAGGATTCTTAATTTCTTATTCTTTTTGTAACTTCCTCCAGGATTCTATATTTATTATTCTTTATGTTACTTCCTCCAGCATTCAATATTTATTTTTCTTTTTGTTACTTCCTCCAGGATTCAATATATCTTATTCTTTTTGATGCTACTTCCAGGATTCAATATTTCTTATTCTTTATCTTGCTTCTTCCAGGATTCAATATTTCTTAATCTTTTTGTTACTTCCTCCAGGATTCAATATTTCTTATACTTTTTGTTACTTCCTCCAGGATTCTATATTTCTTATTCCTTTTGTTGCTTCTTCCATTATTCAATATTTCTTATTCTTTTTGTTACTTCCTCCAGGATACTAAATTTCTTAAAATTTTTCTTGCATCTTTCAGGATTCAATATTTGTTATTCTTTTTGTTACTTCCTCGAGGATTCTATATTTCTTATTCTTTTTCTTCCTTCTTTCAGGATTGAATATTTCTTATACTTTTTCTTGCTTCTTCCTGGATTGAATATTTCTTATACTTTTTGTTACTTCTTCCAGGATTCTATATTTCTTATTCTTTTTATTGCTTCATCCAGGATTCATTATTTCTTATTCTTTTTGTTACTTCCTCCAGGATTCTATATTTCTTATTCTTTTTGTTACTTCTTCCAGGATTCTATATTTGGTATTCTTTTTGTTACTTCCTCCAGGTTTCTATATTTGTTATTCTCTTTGTTACTTCCTCCAGGATTCTATATTTCTTATTCTTTTTGTAACTTCTTCGAGGATTCAATGTTTCTTATTCTTTTTCTTGCTTCTTCCAGGATTCTTAATTTCTTATTCTTTTTGTAACTTCCTCCAGGATTCTATATTTATTATTCTTTATGTTACTTCCCCCAGCATTCAATATTTATTTTTATTTTTGTTACTTCCTCCAGGTTTCAATATTTATTATTCTTTTTGTTACTTCCTCCAGGATTCAATATCTCTTATTCTTTTTGATGCTACTTCCAGGATTCAATATTTCTTATTCTTTTTGTTACTTCCTCCAGGATACTAAATTTCTTAAAATTTTTCTTGCATCTTTCAGGATTCAATATTTGTTATTCTTTTTGTTACTTCCTCGAGGATTCTATATTTCTTATTCTTTTTCTTGCTTCTTTCAGGATTGAATATTTCTTATACTTTTTCTTGCTTCTTCCTGGATTGAATATTTCTTATACTTTTTGTTACTTCTTCCAGGATTCTATATTTCTTATTCTTTTTATTGCTTCATCCAGGATTCATTATTTCTTATTCTTTTTGTTACTTCCTCCAGGATTCTATATTTCTTATTCTTTTTGTTACTTCTTCCAGGATTCAATATTTGGTATTCTTTATCTTGCTTCTTCCAGGATTCAATATTTCGTATTCTTTTTGTAACTTCCTACAGGATTCAATATTTCTTATTCTTTTTCTTCCTTCATCCAGGATTCAATATTTCTTATACATTTTGTTACTTCCTCCAGGATTCTATATTTCTTATTCCTTTTGTTGCTTCTTCCACTATTCAATATTTCTTATTCTTGTTGTTACTTCCTCCAGTATTCTAAATTTCTTAAAATTTTTCTTGCATCTTTCAGTATTCAATATTTGTTATTCTTTTTGTTACTTCCTCCAGGATTCAATAGTTGTTATTCTTTTTGTTACTTCCTCGAGGATTCTATATTTCTTATTCTTTTTCTTGCTTCTTCCAGGATTGAATATTTCTTATACTTTTTGTTACTTCTTCCAGGATTCTATATTTCTAATTCTTTTTATTGCTTCATCCAGGATTCTATATTTATTATTCATTTTCTTGCTTCTTCCAGGATTCACTATTTCTTATTCTTTTTGTTACGTCCTCCAGCATTCAATATTTGTTATTCTCTTTGTTACTTCCTCCAGGATGCAATATTTTATATTCTTTTTGTTACTTCCTCCAGGATTCAATATTTCTTATTCTTTTTGTTACTTCCTCCAGGATTCAATATTTCTTATTCTTTTTGTTACTTCCTCCAGCATTCAATATTTATAATTCTTTTTGTTGCGTCTTCCAGGATTCAATATTTCTTATTCTTTTTCTTGCTTCTTCCAGGATTCACTATTTCTTATTCTTTTTGTGACTTCCTCCAGGATTCAATATTTGTTATTGCTTTTGTTGCTTCTTCCAGGATTCAATATTTCTAAATCTTTTTGTTATTTCCTCCAGGATTCAATATTTCTTATTCTTTTTCTTGCTTCTTCCAGGATTCACTATTTCTTATTCTTTTTGTTACTTCCCCCAGCATTCAATATTACTTATTCTTTTTCTTGCTTCTTCCAGGATTCAATATTTCTTATTATTTTTGTTGTTTCTTCCAGGATTCAATATTTCTTATTCTTTTTGTTGCTTCTTCCAGGATTCAATATTTCTTATTCTTTCTGTTTCTTCCTATAGGATTCTATGATTCTTATTCGTTTTCTTGCTACTTCCAGGATTCAATATGTCTTATTCTTTTGGTTGTTACTTCCAGGATTCATTATTTCTTATACTTTTTGTTGCTACTTCCAGGATTCAATATTTCTAATACTTTTCGTTACTTCCTCCAGGATTCTATATTTCTTATTCTTTTTCTTGCTTCTTCCAGGATTCTATATTAGTTATTCTTTTTCTTGCTTCTTCCAGGATTCAATATTTCTTATTCTTTTTGTTGCTTCTTCCAGGATTCAATATTTCTTATTATTTTTGTTGCTTCGTCCAGGATTCAATATTTCTTATTCTTTTTCTTGTTTCTTCCAGGATTCAATATCTCTTATTATTTTTGTTACTTCCTCCAGGATTCACTATTTATTATTCTTTTTGTAACTTCCTCCAGGATTCAATATTTCTTATTCTTTTTGTTGCGATTTCCAGGATTCAATATTTATTATTCTTTTTCTTGCTTCTTCCAGGATTCACTATTTCTTATTCTTTTTGTTACTTCCTCCAGGATTCAATATTTGTTATTCTCTTTGTTACTTCCTCCAGGATTCAATATTTTATATTCTTTTTGTTACTTCCTCCAGGATTCAATATTTCTTATTCTTTTTGTTACTTCCTCCAGGATTCTATATTTCTGATTCTTTTTGTTACTTCTTCCTGGATTCAATATTTCTTATTCTTTTTCTTGCTTCTTCCAGGATTCTAAATTTCTTATTCTTTTTGTTAGTTCCTCCAGGATTCAATATTTCTTATTCTTTTTGTTACTTCCTCCAGCATTCAAAATTTATTATTCTTTTTGATACTATCGCAAGGATTCTATATTTCTTATTCTTTTGTTGCTACTTCCAGGTTTCTATATTTCTTATTCTTTTTCTTGCTTCTTCCAGGATTCAATATTTCTAATACTTTTTGTTACTTCTTCCAGGATTCTATATTTGGTTTTCTTTTTCTTGTTTCTTCCGATATTCTATATTTCATATTCTTTTTGTTACTTCTTCCAGGATTCAATATTTGTTATTCTTTTTGTTAATTCTTCCAGGATTCAATATTTGTTATTCTTTTTGATACTTCTTCAAGGATTCTATATTTCTTATTCTTTTTCTTGCTTCTTCAAGGATACAATATTTATTATTGTTTTTGTTACTTCCTCCAGGTTTCAATATTTCTAATTTTTTTGTCACTTCCTCCAGGATAGTATATTTGTTATTCTTTTTATTACCTCATCCAGGATTCAATATTTCTTATTCTTTTTGTTACTTCCTACAGCATTCAATATTTATTATTCTTTATGTTACTTCCTCCAGGATTCAATATTTGTTATTCTTTTTGTTACATCCTCCAGGATTCTATATTTCTTATTCTTTTTGTTACTTCTTCCAGGATTCAATATTTCTTATTCTTTATGTTACTCCCTCCAGCATTCACTATTTATTATTCTTTTTGTTACTTCCTCCAGGTTTCAATATTTATTATTCATTTTGTTACTTCCTCCAGGATTCAATATTTCTTATTCTTTTTGTTGCTACTTCCAGGTTTCAATATTTCTTATTCTTTATCTTGCTTCTTCCAGGATTCAATATTTCTTATTCTTTTTGTTACTTCCTCCAGGATTCAATATTTCTTATTCTTTTTCTTGCTACTTCCAGGATTCAATATTTCTTATACTTTTTGTTACTTCCTCCAGGATTCTATATTTCTTATTCCTTTTGTTGCTTCTTCCACTATTCAATATTTCTTATTCTTTTTGTTACTTCCTCCAGGATTCTAAAGTTCTTAAAATTTTTCTTGCATCTTTCAGGATTCAATATTTGTTATTCTTTTTGTTACATCCTCCAGGATTCAATATTTGTTATTCTTTTTGTTACTTCTTCCAGGATTCTATATTTGGTATTCTTTATCTTGCTTCTTCCAGGATTCAATATTTCGTATTCTTTTTGTAACTTCCTACAGGATTCAATATTTCTTATTCTTTTTCTTCCTTC
This sequence comes from Octopus bimaculoides, assembly GCF_046866305.1. Classification (NCBI taxonomy): domain Eukaryota; kingdom Metazoa; phylum Mollusca; class Cephalopoda; order Octopoda; family Octopodidae; genus Octopus; species Octopus bimaculoides. The sequence continues at coordinate 239,291 of NW_028315302.1, read as the reverse complement.
ATCCAGGATTCAATATTTCTTATACATTTTGTTACTTCCTACAGGATTCTATATTTCTTATTCCTTTTGTTGCTTCTTCCACTATTCAATATTTCTTATTCTTGTTGTTACTTCCTCCAGTATTCTAAATTTCTTAAAATTTTTCTTGCATCTTTCAGTATTCAATATTTGTTATTATTTTTGTTACTTCCTCCAGGATTCAATAGTTGTTATTCTTTTTGTTACTTCCTCGAGGATTCTATATTTCTTATTCTTTTTCCTGCTTCTTCCAGGTTTCAATATTTCTTTTTCTTTTTCTTGCTTCTTCCAGGATTGAATATTTCTTATACTTTTTGTTACTTCTTCCAGGATTCTATATTTCTTATTCTTTTTATTGCTTCATCCAGGATTCTATATTTATTATTCATTTTCTTGCTTCTTCCAGGATTCACTATTTCTTATTCTTTTTGTTACTTCCTCCAGCATTCAATATTTGTTATTCTCTTTGTTACTTCCTCCAGGATGCAATATTTTATATTCTTTTTGTTACTTCCTCCAGGATTCAATATTTCTTATTCTTTTTGTTACTTCCTCCAGGATTCAATATTTCTTATTCTTTTTGTTACTTCCTCCAGCATTCAATATTTATAATTCTTTTTGTTGCGTCTTCCAGGATTCAATATTTCTTATTCTTTTTCTTGCTTCTTCCAGGATTCACTATTTCTTATTCTTTTTGTGACTTCCTCCAGGATTCAATATTTGTTATTGCTTTTGTTGCTTCTTCCAGGATTCAATATTTCTAAATCTTTTTGTTATTTCCTCCAGGATTCAATATTTCTTATTCTTTTTGTTGCTACTTCCAGCATTCAATATTTCTTATTCTTTTTCTTGCTTCTTCCAGGATTCACTATTTCTTATTCTTTTTGTTACTTCCCCCAGCATTCAATATTACTTATTCTTTTTCTTGCTTCTTCCAGGATTCAATATTTCTTATTATTTTTGTTGTTTCTTCCAGGATTCAATATTTCTTATTCTTTTTGTTGCTTCTTCCAGGATTCAATATTTCTTATTCTTTCTGTTTCTTCCTATAGGATTCTATGATTCTTATTCGTTTTCTTGCTACTTCCAGGATTCAATATGTCTTATTCTTTTTGTTACTTCCTCCAGGATTCAATATTTGTTGTTCTTTTTGTTGCGATTTCCAGGATTCAATATTTATTATTCTTTTTCTTGCTTCTTCCAGGATTCACTATTTCTTATTCTTTTTGTTACATCCTCCAGGTTTCAATATTTGTTATTCTCTTTGTTACTTCCTCAAGGATTCAATATTTTATATTCTTTTTGTTATTTCCTCCAGGATTCAATATTTCTTATACTTTTTGTTACTTCCTCCAGGATTCTATATTTCTTATTCCTTTTGTTGCTTCTTCCACTATTCAATATTTCTTATTCTTTTTGTTACTTCCTCAAGTATTCAATATTTCTTATTCTTTATGTTTCTCCCTCCAGCATTCAATATTTATTATTCTTTTTGTTACTTCCTCCAGGTTTCAATATTTATTATTCTTTTTGTTACTTCCTCCAGGATTCAATATTTCTTATTCTTTATGTTGCTACTTCCAGGATTCAATATTTCTTATTCTTTATCTTGCTTCTTCCAGGATTCAATATTTCTTATTCTTTTTGTTACTTCTTCCAGGATTCAATATTTGTTATTCTTTTTCTTGCTACTTCCAGGATTCAATATTTCTTATACTTTTTGTTACTTCCTCCAGGATTCTATATTTCTTATTACTTTTGTTGCTTCTTCCACTATTCAATATTTCTTATTCTTTTTGTTACTTCCTCCAGGATTCTAAAGTTCTTAAAATTTTTCTTGCATCTTTCAGGATTCAATATTTGTTATTCTTTTTCTTGCTACTTCCAGGATTCAATATTTGTTATTCTTTTGGTTACTTCCTCGAGGATTCTATATTTCTTATTCTTTTTCTTGCTTCTTTCAGGATTCAATATTTCTTATTCTTTTTCTTACTTTTTCCTGGATTGAATATTTCTTATACTTTTTGTTACTTCCTCCAGGTTTCAATATGTCTTAATCTTTTTGTTACTTCCTCCATGATTGTATATTTCTTATTCTTTTTGTTACTTCCTCCAGGATTCAATATTTCTTATTCTTTTTGTTACTTCCTCCAGGATTCAATATTTCTTATTCTCTTTGTTACTTCCTCCAGGATTCTATATTTCTGATTCTTTTTGTTACTTCTTCCTGGATTCAATATTTCTTATTCTTTTTCTTGCTTCTTCCAGGATTCTAAATTTCTTATTCTTTTTGTTAGTTCCTCCAGGATTCAATATTTCTTATTCTTTTTGTTACTTCCTCCAGCATTCAAAATTTATTATTCTTTTTGATACTATCTCAAGGATTCTATATTTCTTATTCTTTTGTTGCTACTTCCAGGTTTCTATATTTCTTATTCTTTTTCTTGCTTCTTCCAGGATTCAATATTTCTAATACTTTTTGTTACTTCTTCCAGGATTCTATATTTGGTATTCTTTTTCTTGCTTTTTCCGATATTCTATATTTCATATTCTTTTTGTTACTTCTTCCAGGATTCAATATTTGTTATTCTTTTTGTTACTTCTTCCAGGATTCAATATTTGTTATTCTTTTTGATACTTCTTCAAGGATTCTATATTTCTTATTCTTTTTCTTGCTTTTTCAAGGATACAATATTTATTATTGTTTTTGTTACTTCCTCCAGGTTTCAATATTTCTAATTTTTTTGTCACTTCCTCCAGGATAGTATATTTGTTATTCTTTTTATTACCTCATCCAGGATTCAATATTTCTTATTCTTTTTGTTACTTCCTACAGCATTCAATATTTATTATTCTTTATGTTACTTCCTCCAGGATTCAATATTTGTTATTCTTTTTGTTACATCCTCCAGGATTCTATATTTCTTATTCTTTTTGTTACTTCTTCCAGGATTCAATATTTCTTATTCTTTATGTTACTCCCTCCAGCATTCAATATTTATTATTCTTTTTGTTACTTCCTCCAGGTTTCAATATTTATTATTCATTTTGTTACTTCCTCCAGGATTCAATATTTCTTATTCTTTTTGTTGCTACTTCCAGGATTCAATATTTCTTATTCTTTATCTTGCTTCTTCCAGGATTCAATATTTCTTATTCTTTTTGTTACTTCCTCCAGGATTCAATATTTCTTATTCTTTTTCTTGCTACTTCCAGGATTCAATATTTCTTATACTTTTTGTTACTTCCTCCAGGATTCTATATTTCTTATTCCTTTTGTTGCTTCTTCCACTATTCAATATTTCTTATTCTTTTTGTTACTTCCTCCAGGATTCTAAAGTTCTTAATATTTTTCTTGCATCTTTCAGGATTCAATATTTGTTATTCTTTTTGTTACATCCTCCAGGATTCAATATTTGTTATTCTTTTGGTTACTTCCTCGAGGATTCTATATTTCTTATTCTTTTTCTTGCTTCTTTCAGGATTCAATATTTCTTATTCTTTTTCTTACTTTTTCCTGGATTGAATATTTCTTATACTTTTTGTTACTTCCTCCAGGTTTCAATATGTCTTAATCTTTTTGTTACTTCCTCCATGATTGTATATTTCTTATTCTTTTTGTTACTTCCTCCAGGATTCAATATTTCTTATTCTTTTTGTTGCTACTTCCAGGATTCTATATTTCTTTTTCTTTTTCTTGCTTCTTCCAGGATTCAATATTTCTTATTCTTTTTCTTGCTTCTTCCAGGATTCAATATTTCTTATACTTTTTGTTACTTCTTCCAGGATTCTATATTTCGTATTCTTTTTCTTGCTTCTTCCGATATTCTATATTTCATATTATTTTTGTTACTTCTTCCAGGATTCAATATTTGTTATTCTTTTTCTTGCTTCTTCCAGGATTCAATATTTCTTATTCTTTTTGTTACTTCTTCCATGATTCTATATTTCTTATTCTTTTTCTTGCTTTTTCAAGGATTCAATATTTATTATTGTTTTTGTTACTTCCTCCAGGTTTCAATATTTCTAATTTTTTTGTCACTTCCTCCAGGATAGTATATTTGTTATTCTTTTTGTTACTTCATCCAGGATTCAATATTTCTTATTCTTTTTGTTACTTCCTCCAGCATTCAATATTTATTATTATTTTTGTTACTTCCTCCAGGATTCAATATTTTTTATTCGTTATGTTACTTCCTCCAGGATTCAATATTTGTTATTCTTTTTGTTACTTCCTCCAGGATTCAATATTTCTTATTCTTTTTGTTGCTACTTCCAGGATTCAATATTTCTTATTCTTTATCTTGCTCCTTCCAGGATTCAATATTTCTTATTCTTTTTGTTACTTCCTCCAGGATTCAATATTTCTTATTCTTTTTCTTGCTACTTCCAGGATTCAATAGTTCTTATACTTTTTGTTACATCCTCCAGGATTCTATATTTGTTATTCTTTTTGTTACTTCCTCCAGGATTCTACATTTCTTAAAATTTTTCTTGCATCTTTCAGGATTCAATATTTGTTATTCTTTTTGTTACTTCCTCGAGGATTCTATATTTCTTATACTTTTTCTTGCTTCTTTCTGGATTCAATATTTCTTATTCCTTTTCTTGCTTCTTCCTGGAATGAATATTTCTTATAATTTTTGTTACTTCTTCCAGGATTCTATATTTCTTATTCTTTATATTGCTTCATCTAGGATTCATTATTTCTTATTCTTTTTGTTACTTCCTCCAGGTTTGAATATTTCTTAATATTTTTGTTACTACCTCCAGCATTCAATATTTCTTATTCTTTTTGTTGCTTCTTCCAGGATTCAATATTTCTAATTCTTTTTGTTGCTACTTCCAGGATTCATTATTTCTTATTCCTTTTGTAGCTACTTCCAGGATTCAATATTTCTTATTCATTTTGTTGCTACTTCCAGGATTCAATATTTCTAATTCTTTTCGTTACTTCCTCCAGGATTTTATATTTCTTATTCTTTTTCTTGCATCTTCCAGGATTCTATATTTCATATACTTTTTGTTACTTCTTCCAGGATTCAATATTTCTTATTCTTTTTCTTGCTCCTTCCAGGATTCAATATTTCTTATTCTTTTTGTTACTTCTTCCAGGATTGTAAATTTCTTATTCTTTTTTTATTACTTCATCCAGGATTCAATATTTCTTATTCTTTTTGTTACTTCCTCCAGCAATCAATATTCATTTTTATTTTTGTTACTTCCTTCTGGTTTCGATATTTCTTATTCTTTTTGTTACTTCCACCAGGATTGTATATTTCTTATTCTTTTTATTACTTCATCCAGGATTCAATATTTCTTATTCTTTTTGTTACTTCCTCCAGCAATCAATATTTCTTATTCTTTTTGTTACTTCCTCCAGGATTCAATATTTGTTGTTCTTTTTGTTGCGATTTCCAGGATTCAATATTTATTATTCTTTTTCTTGCTTCTTCCAGGATTCACTATTTCTTATTCTTTTTGTTACATCCTCCAGGTTTCAATATTTGTTATTCTCTTTGTTACTTCCTCAAGGATTCAATATTTTATATTCTTTTTGTTACTTCCTCTAGGATTCAATATTTCTTATACTTTTTGTTACTTCCTCCAGGATTCTATATTTCTTATTCCTTTTGTTGCTTCTTCCACTATTCAATATTTCTTATTCTTTTTGTTACTTCCTCAAGTATTCAATATTTCTTATTCTTTATGTTTCTCCCTCCAGCATTCAATATTTATTATTCTTTTTGTTACTTCCTCCAGGTTTCAATATTTATTATTCTTTTTGTTACTTCCTCCAGGATTCAATATTTCTTATTCTTTATGTTGCTACTTCCAGGATTCAATATTTCTTATTCTTTATCTTGCTTCTTCCAGGATTCAATATTTCTTATCCTTTTTGTTACTTCTTCCAGGATTCAATATTTGTTATTCTTTTTCTTGCTACTTCCAGGATTCAATATTTCTTATACTTTTTGTTACTTCCTCCAGGATTCTATATTTCTTATTACTTTTGTTGCTTCTTCCACTATTCAATATTTCTTATTCTTTTTGTTACTTCCTCCAGGATTCTATATTTCTTAAAATTTTTCTTGCATCTTTCAGGATTCAATATTTGTTATTCTTTTTGTTACTTCCTCGAGGATTCTATATTTCTTATACTTTTTCTTGCTTCTTTCTGGATTCAATATTTCTTATTCTTTTTCTTGCTTCTTCCTGGATTGAATATTTCTTATAATTTTTGTTACTTCTTCCAGGATTCTATATTTCTTATTCTTTATATTGCTTCATCTAGGATTCATTATTTCTTATTCTTTTTGTTACTTCCTCCAGGTTTGAATATTTCTTAATATTTTTGTTACTTCCTCCATGATTGTTAATTTCTTATTCTTTTTGTTACTTCCTACAGGATTCAATATTTCTTATTGTTTTTGATACTTCCTCAAGCATTCAATATTTATTATTCTTTTTCTTGCTTCTTCCAGGATTCTAATTTTCTAATTTTTTTGTTTCTTCCTCCAGGATTCAATATTTATTATTCTTTTTGTTACTTCCTCCAGCATTCAATATTTGTTATTGTTTTTGTTGCTTCTTCCAGGATTCAATATTTCTAAATCTTTTTGTTACTTCCTCCAGGATTCAATATTTCTTATACTTTTTGTTGCGACTTCCAGGATTCAATATTTCTTATTCTTTTTCTTGCTTCTTCCAGGATTCACTATTTCTTATTCTTTTTGTTACTTCCTCCAAGATTCTATAGTTCTTATTCTTTTTCTTTCATCTTCCAGGATTCAATATTTCTTATGCCTTTTGTTACTACCTCCAGCATTCAATATTTCTTATTCTTTTTGTTGCTTCTTCCAGGATTCAATATTTCTAATTATTTTTGTTGCTACTTCCAGGATTCATTATTTCTTATTCTTTTTGTAGCTACTTCCAGGATTCAATATTTCTTATTCATTTTGTTGCTACTTCCAGGATTCAATATTTCTAATTCTTTTCGTTACTTCCTCCAGGATTCTATATTTCTTATTCTTTTTCTTGCATCTTCCAGGATTCTATATTTCATATACTTTTTGTTACTTCTTCCAGGATTCAATATTTCTTATTTTTTTCTTGCTCCTTCCAGGATTCAATATTTCTTATTCTTTTTGTTACTACTTCCAGGATTGTAAATTTCTTATTCTCTTTATTACTTCATCCAGGATTCAATATTTCTTATTCTTTTTGTTACTTTCTCCAGCAATCAATATTTATTATTATTTTTGTTACTTCCTTCAGGTTTCGATATTTCTTATTCTTTTTGTTACTTCCACCAGGATTGTATATTTCTTATTCTTTTTATTACTTCATCCAGGATTCAATATTTCTTATTCTTTTTGTTACTTCCTCCAGCAATCAATATTTATTATTATTTTTGTTACTTCCTCCAGGATTCAATATTTCTTATTCTTTTTGTTGCGATTTCCAGGATTCAATATTTATTATTCTTTTTCTTGCTTCTTCCAGGATTCACTATTTCTTATTCTTTTTGTTACTTCCTCCAGGATTCAATATTTGTTATTCTCTTTGTTACTTCCTCCAGGATTTAATATTTTCTATTCTTTTTGTTACTTCCTCCAGGATTCAATATTTCTTATTCCTTTTGTTACTTCCTCCAGGATTCAATATTTCTTATTCTCTTTGTTACTTCCTCCAGGATTCTATATTTCTGATTCTTTTTGTTACTTCTTCCTGGATTCAATATTTCTTATTCGTTTTCTTGCTTCTTCCAGGATTCTAAATTTCTTATTCTTTTTGTTAGTTCCTCCAGGATTCAATATTTCTTATTCTTTTTGTTACTTCCTCCAGCATTCAAAATTTATTATTCTTTTTGATACAATCTCCAGGATTCTATATTTCATATTCTTTTTGTTGCTACTTCCAGGATTCTTTATTTCTTATTCTTTTTCTTGCTTCTTCCAGGATTCAATATTTCTTATTCTTTTTCTTGCTTCTTCCAGGATTCAATATTTTTAATACTTTTTGTTACTTCTTCCAGGATTCAATATTTGTTATTCTTTTTGTTACTTCTTCCAGGATTCTATATTTCTTATTCTTTTTCTTGCTTCTTCAAGAATACAATATTTATTTTTGTTTTTGTTACTTCCTCCAGGTTTCAATATTTCTAATTTTTTTGTCACTTCGTCCAGGATAGTATATTTGTTATACTTTTTGTTACCTCATCCAGGATTCAATATTTCTTATTCTTTTTGTTACTTCCTCCAGCATTCAATATTTATTATTCTTTATGTTACTTCCTCCAGGATTCAATATTTGTTATTCTTTTTGTTACTTCCTCCAGGATTCAATATTTGTTATTCTCTTTGTTACTTCCTCCAGGATTCTATATTTCTTATTCTTTTTGTTACTTCTTCCAGGATTCAATATTTATTATTCTTTTTGTTACTTCCTCCAGGTTTCAATATTTAATATTCTTTTTGTTACTTCCTCCAGGATTCAATATTTCTTATTCTTTTTGTTGCTACTTCCAGGATTCAATATTTCTTATTCTTTATCTTGCTTCTTCCAGGATTGAATATTTCTTATTCTTTTCGTTACTTCCTCCAGGATTCAATATTTGTTATTCTTTTTCTTGCTACTTCCAGGATTCAATATTTGTTATACTTTTTGTTACTTCCTCCAGGATTCTATATTTCTTATTCCTTTTGTTGCTTCTTCCACTATTCAATATTTCTTATTCTTTTTGTTACTTCCTCCAGGATTCTAAAGTTCTTAAAATTTTTCTTGCATCTTTCAGGATTCAATATATGTTATTCTTTTTGTTACTTCCTCCAGGATTCAATATTTGTTATTCTTTTTGTTACTTCCTCCAGGATTCAATATTTTTTATTCTCTTTGTTACTTCCTCCAGGATTCTATATTTCTTATTCTTTTTGTTACTTCTTCCAGGATTCAATATTTCTTATTCTTTATGTTACTCCCTCCAGCATTCAATATTTATTATTCTTTTTGTTACACCCTCCAGGTTTCAATATTTATTATTCTTTTTGTAGCTACTTCCAGGATTCAATATTTCTTATTCATTTTGTTGCTACTACCAGGATTCAATATTTCTAATTCTTTTCGTTACTTCCTCCAGGATTCTATATTTCTTATTCTTTTTCTTGCATCTTCCAGGATTCTATATTTCATATACTTTTTGTTACTTCTTCCAGGATTCAATTTTTCTTATTCTTTTTCTAACTCCTTCCAGGATTCAATATTTCTTATTCTTTTTGTTACTTCTTCCAGGATTGTAAAGTTCTTATTCTTTTTATTACTTCATCCAGGATTCAATATTTCTTATTCTTTTTGTTACTTCCTCCAGCAATCAATATTTATTATTATTTTTGTTACTTCGTTCAGGCTTCGATATTTCTTATTCTTTTTGTTACTTCCACCAGGATTGTATATTTCTTATTCTTTTTATTACTTCATTCAGGATTCAATATTACTTATTCTTTTTGTAATTCCTCCAGCAATCAATATTTATTATTATTTTTGTTACTTCCTCCAGGATGCAATATTTCTTATTCTTTTTGTTGCGATTTCCAGGATTCAATATTTATTATTCTTTTTCTTGCTTCTTCCAGGATTCACTATTTCTTATTCTTTTTGTTACTTCCTCCAGGATTCAATATTTGTTATTCTCTTTGTTACTTCCACCAGGATTCAATATTTTATATTCTTTTTGTTACTTCCTCCAGGATTCAATATTTCTTATTCTTTTTGTTACTTCCTCCAGGATTCAATATTTCTTATTCTCTTTGTTACTTCCTCCAGGATTCTATATTTCTGATTCTTTTTGTTACTTCTTCCTGGATTCAATATTTCTTATTCGTTTTCTTGCTTCTTCCAGGATTCTAAATTTCTTATTCTTTTTGTTACTTCCTCCAGGATTCAATATTTCTTATTCTTTTTGTTACTTCCTCCAGCATTCAAAATTTATTATTCTTTTTGATACTATCTCCAGGATTCTATATTTCTTATTCTTTTTGTTGCTACTTCCAGGATTCTTTATTTCTTATTCTTTTTCTTGCTTCTTCCAGGATTCAATATTTCTTATTCTTTTTCTCGCTTCTTCCAGGATTCAATATTTCTAATACTTTTTGTTACTTCTTCCAGGATTCTATATTTGGTATTCTTTTTCTTGCTTCTTCCGATATTCTATATTACATATTCTTTTCGTTACTTCTTCCAGAATTCAATATTTGTTATTCTATTTGTTACTTCTTCCAGGATTCAATATTTGTTATTCTTTTTGTTACTACTTCCAGGATTCTATATTTCTTATTCATTTTCTTGCTTCTTCAAGGATACAATATTTATTATTGTTTTTGTTACTTCCTCCAGGTTTCAATATTTATAATTTTTTTGTCACTTCCTCCAGGATAGTATATTTGTTATTCTTTTTGTTACCTCATCCAGGATTCAATATTTCTTATTCATTTTGTTTCTTCCTCCAGCATTCAATATTTATTTATTCTTTATGTTACTTCCTCCAGGATTCAATATTTGTTATTCTTTTTGTTACTTCCTCCAGGATACAATATTTTTTATTCTCTTTGTTACTTCCTCCAGGATTCTATATTTCTTAATCTTTTTGTTACTTCTTCCAGGATTCAATATTTCTTATTCTTTATGTTACTCCCTCCAGCATTCAATATTTATTATTCTTTTTGTTACTTCCTCCAGGTTTCAATATTTATTATTCTTTTTGTTACTTCCTCCAGGATTCAATATTTGTTATTCTTTTTCTTGCTACTTCCAGGATCCAATATTTCTTATACTTTTTGTTACTTCCTCCAGGATTCTATATTTCTTATTCCTTTTGTTGCTTCTTCCACTATTCAATATTTCTTATTCTTTTTGTTACTTCCTCCAGGATTCTAATGTTCTTAAAATATTTCTTGCATCTTTCAGGATTCAATATTTGTTATTCTTTTTGTTACTTCCTCCAGGATTCAATATTTGTTATTCTTTTTGTTACTTCCTCGAGGATTCTATATTTCTTATTCTTTTTTCTTGCTTCTTCAAGGATACAATATTTATTATTGTTTTTGTTACTTCCTCCAGATTTCAATATTTCTAATTTTTTTGTCACTTCCTCCAGGATAGTATATTTGTTATTCTTTTTGTTACCTCATCCAGGATTCAATATTTCTTATTCTTTTTGTTACTTCCTCCAGCATTCAATATTTATTATTCTTTATGTTACTTCCTCCAGGATTCAATATTTGTTATTCTTTTTGTTACTTCCTCCAGGATTCAATATTTGTTATTCTCTTTGTTACTTCCTCCAGGATTCTATATTTCTTATTATTTTTGTTACTTCTTCCGGGATTCAATATTTCTTATTCTTTATGTTACTCCCTCCAGCATTCAGTATTTATTATTCTTTTTGTTACTTCCTCCAGGTTTCAATATTTATTATTCTTTTTGTTACTTCCTCCAGGATTCAATATTTCTTATTCTTTTTGTTGCTACTTCCAGGATTCAATATTTCTTATTCTTTATCTTGCTTCTTCCAGGATTCAATATTTCTTATTCTTTTCGTTACTTCCTCCAGGATTCAATATTTCTTATTCTTTTTCTTGCTACTTCCAGGATTCAATATTTCTTATACTTTTTGTTACTTCCTCCAGGATTCTATATTTCTTATTCCTTTTGCTGCTTCTTCCACTATTCAATATTTCTTATTCTTTTTGTTACTTCCTCCAGGATTCTAAAGTTCTTAAAATTTTTCTTGCATCTTTCAGGATTCAATATTTGTTATTCTTTTTGTTACTGCCTCCAGCATTCAATATTTATTATTCTTTTTGTTACTTCCTCCAGGTTTCAATATTTCTTATTCTTTTTGTTACTTCCTCCAGGATTCAATATTTCTTATTCTTTTTGTTGCTACTTCCAGGATTCAATATTTCTTATTCTTTATCTTGCTTCTTCCAGGATTCAATATTTCTTAATCTTTTTGTTACTTCCTCCAGGATTCTATATTTCTTATTCTTTTTCTTTCTTCTTCCAGGATTCAATATTTCTTATGCTTTTTGTTACTACCTCCAGCATTCAATATTTCTTATTCTTTTTGTAGCTACTTCCAGGATTCAATATTTCTTATTCATTTTGTTGCTACTACCAGGATTCAATATTTCTAATTCTTTTCGTTACTTCCTCCGGGATTCTAACTTTCTTATTCTTTTTCTTGCATCTTCCAGGATTCTATATTTCATATACTTTTTGTTACTTCTTCCAGGATTCAATATTTCTTATTCTTTTTCTTGCTCCTTCCAGGATTCAATATTTCTTATTCTTTTTGTTACTTCTTCCAGGATTGTAAATTTCTTATTCTTTTTATTACTTCATCCAGGACTCAATATTTCTTATTCTTTTTGTTACTTCCTCCAGCAATCAATATTTATTATTATTTTTGTTACATCCTTCAGGTTTCGATATTTCTTATTCTTTTTGTTACTTCCACCAGGATTGAATATTTCTTATTCTTTTTATTACTTCATCCAGGATTCAATATTTCTTATTCTTTTTGTTACTTCCTCCATGATTGTATATTTCTTATTCTTTTTGTTACTTCCTCCAGGATTCAATATTTCTTATTCTTTTTCTTGCTTCTTCCAGGAATCACTATTTCTTATTCTTTTTGTTACTTCCTCCAGGATTCAATATTTTATATTCTTTTTGTTACTTCCTCCAGGATTCAATATTTCTTATTCTTTTTGTTACTTCCTCCAGGATTCAATATTTCTTATTCTGTTTGTTACTTCCTCCAGGATTCTATATTTCTGATTCTTTTTGTTACTTATTCCTGGATTCAATATTTCTTATTCGTTTTCTTGCTTCTTCCAGGATTCTAAATTTCATATTCTTTTTGTTAGTTCCTCCAGGATTCAAAATTTATTATTCTTTTTGATACTATCTCCAGGATTCTATATTTCTTATTCTTTTTCTTGCTTCTTCCAGGATTCAATATTTCTTATTCTTTTTCTTGCTTCTTCCAGGATTCAATATTTCTAATACTTTTTGTTACTTCTTCCAGGATTCTATATTTGGTATTCTTTTTCTTGCTTCTTCCGATATTCTATATTAAATATTCTTTTTGTTACTTCTTCCAGGATTCAATATTTGTTATTCTTTTTGTTACTTCTTCCAGGATTCAATATTTGTTATTCTTTTTGTTACTACTTCCAGGATTCTATATTTCTTATTCTTTTTCTTGCTTCTTCAAGGATACAATATTTATTATTGTTTTTGTTACTTCCTCCAGGTTTCAATATTTCTAATTTTTTTGTCACTTCCTCCAGGATAGTATATTTGTTATTCTTTTTGTTACCTCATCCAGGATTCAATATTTCTTATTCATTTTGTTACTTCCTCCAGCATTCAATATTTATTTATTCTTTATGTTACTTCCTCCAGGATTCAATATTTGTTATTCTTTTTGTTACTTCCTCCAGGATACAATATTTGTTATTCTCTTTGTTACTTCCTCCAGGATTCTATATTTCTTAATCTTTTTGTTACTTCTTCCAGGATTCAATATTTCTTATTCTTTATGTTACTCCCTCCAGCATTCAATATTTATTATTCTTTTTGTTACTTCCTCCAGGTTTCAATATTTATTATTCTTTTTGTTACTTCCTCCAGGATTCAATATTTGTTATTCTTTTCCTTGCTACTTCCAGGATCCAATATTTCTTATACTTTTTGTTACTTCCTCCAGGATTCTATATTTCTTATTCCTTTTGTTGCTTCTTCCACTATTCAATATTTCTTATTCTTTTTGTTACTTCCTCCAGGATTCTAAAGTTCTTAAAATATTTCTTGCATCTTTCAGGATTCAATATTTGTTATTCTTTTTGTTACTTCCTCGAGGATTCTATATTTCTTATTCTTTTTTCTTGCTTCTTCAAGGATACAATATTTATTATTGTTTTTATTACTTCCTCCAGATTTCAATATTTCTAATTTTTTTGTCACTTCCTCCAGGATAGTATATTTGTTATTCTTTTTGTTACCTCATCCAGGATTCAATATTTCTTATTCTTTTTGTTACTTCCTCCAGCATTCAATATTTATTATTCTTTATGTTACTTCCTCCAGGATTCAATATTTGTTATTCTTTTTGTTACTTCCTCCAGGATTCAATATTTGTTATTCTCTTTGTTACTTCCTCCAGGATTTTATATTTCTTATTCTTTTTGTTACTTCTTCCAGGATTCAATATTTCTTATTCTTTATGTTACTCCCTCCAGCATTCAATATTTATTATTCTTTTTGTTACTTCCTCCAGGTTTCAATATTTATTATTCTTTTTGTTACTTCCTCCAGGATTCAATATTTCTTATTCTTTTTGTTGCTACTTCCAGGATTCAATATTTCTTATTCTTTATCTTGCTTCTTCCAGGATTCAATATTTCTTATTCTTTTCGTTATTCCTCCAGGATTCAATATTTCTTATTCTTTTTCTTGCTACTTCCAGGATTCAATATTTCTTATACTTTTTGTTACTTCCTCCAGGATTCTATATTTTTTATTCCTTTTGTTGCTTCTTCCACTATTCAATATTTCTTATTCTTTTTGTTACTTCCTCCAGGATTCTAAAGTTCTTAAAATTTTTCTTGCATCTTTCAGGATTCAATATTTGTTATTCTTTTTGTTACTGCCTCCAGCATTCAATATTTATTATTCTTTTTGTTACTTCCTCCAGGTTTCAATATTTATTATTCTTTTTGTTACTTCCTCCAGGATTCAATATTTCTTATTCTTTTTGTTGCTACTTCCAGGATTCAATATTTCTTATTCTTTATCTTGCTTCTTCCAGGATTCAATATTTCTTATTCTTTTTGTTACTTCCTCCAGGATTCTATATTTCTTATTCTTTTTCTTTCTTCTTCCAGGATTCAATATTTCTTATGCTTTTTGTTACTACCTCCAGCATTCAATATTTCTTATTCTTTTTGTAGCTACTTCCAGGATTCAATATTTCTTATTCTTTTTCTTGCTCCTTCCAGGATTCAATATTTCTTATTCTTTTTGTTACTTCTTCCAGGATTGTAAATTTCTTATTCTTTTTATTACTTCATCCAGGACTCAATATTTCTTATTCTTTTTGTTACTTCCTCCAGCAATCAATATTTATTATTATTTTTGTTACATCCTTCAGGTTTCGATATTTCTTATTCTTTTTGTTACTTCCACCAGGATTGAATATTTCTTATTCTTTTTATTACTTCATCCAGGATTCAATATTTCTTATTCTTTTTGTTACTTCCTCCATGATTGTATATTTCTTATTCTTTTTGTTACTTCCTCCAGGATTCAATATTTCTTATTCTTTTTCTTGCTTCTTCCAGGAATCACTATTTCTTATTCTTTTTGTTACTTCCTCCAGGATTCAATATTTTATATTCTTTTTGTTACTTCCTCCAGGATTCAATATTTCTTATTCTTTTTGTTACTTCCTCCAGGATTCAATATTTCTTATTCTGTTTGTTACTTCCTCCAGGATTCTATATTTCTGATTCTTTTTGTTACTTATTCCTGGATTCAATATTTCTTATTCGTTTTCTTGCTTCTTCCAGGATTCTAAATTTCATATTCTTTTTGTTAGTTCCTCCAGGATTCAAAATTTATTATTCTTTTTGATACTATCTCCAGGATTCTATATTTCTTATTCTTTTTCTTGCTTCTTCCAGGATTCAATATTTCTTATTCTTTTTCTTGCTTCTTCCAGGATTCAATATTTCTAATACTTTTTGTTACTTCTTCCAGGATTCTATATTTGGTATTCTTTTTCTTGCTTCTTCCGATATTCTATATTAAATATTCTTTTTGTTACTTCTTCCAGGATTCAATATTTGTTATTCTTTTTGTTACTTCTTCCAGGATTCAATATTTGTTATTCTTTTTGTTACTACTTCCAGGATTCTATATTTCTTATTCTTTTTCTTGCTTCTTCAAGGATACAATATTTATTATTGTTTTTGTTACTTCCTCCAGGTTTCAATATTTCTAATTTTTTTGTCACTTCCTCCAGGATAGTATATTTGTTATTCTTTTTGTTACCTCATCCAGGATTCAATATTTATTTATTCTTTATGTTACTTCCTCCAGGATTCAATATTTGTTATTCTTTTTGTTACTTCCTCCAGGATACAATATTTGTTATTCTCTTTGTTACTTCCTCCAGGATTCTATATTTCTTAATCTTTTTGTTACTTCTTCCAGGATTCAATATTTCTTATTCTTTATGTTACTCCCTCCAGCATTCAATATTTATTATTCTTTTTGTTACTTCCTCCAGGTTTCAATATTTATTATTCTTTTTGTTACTTCCTCCAGGATTCAATATTTGTTATTCTTTTCCTTGCTACTTCCAGGATCCAATATTTCTTATACTTTTTGTTACTTCCTCCAGGATTCTATATTTCTTATTCCTTTTGTTGCTTCTTCCACTATTCAATATTTCTTATTCTTTTTGTTACTTCCTCCAGGATTCTAAAGTTCTTAAAATATTTCTTGCATCTTTCAGGATTCAATATTTGTTATTCTTTTTGTTACTTCCTCGAGGATTCTATATTTCTTATTCTTTTTTCTTGCTTCTTCAAGGATACAATATTTATTATTGTTTTTATTACTTCCTCCAGATTTCAATATTTCTAATTTTTTTGTCACTTCCTCCAGGATAGTATATTTGTTATTCTTTTTGTTACCTCATCCAGGATTCAATATTTCTTATTCTTTTTGTTACTTCCTCCAGCATTCAATATTTATTATTCTTTATGTTACTTCCTCCAGGATTCAATATTTGTTATTCTTTTTGTTACTTCCTCCAGGATTCAATATTTGTTATTCTCTTTGTTACTTCCTCCAGGATTTTATATTTCTTATTCTTTTTGTTACTTCTTCCAGGATTCAATATTTCTTATTCTTTATGTTACTCCCTCCAGCATTCAATATTTATTATTCTTTTTGTTACTTCCTCCAGGTTTCAATATTTATTATTCTTTTTGTTACTTCCTCCAGGATTCAATATTTCTTATTCTTTTTGTTGCTACTTCCAGGATTCAATATTTCTTATTCTTTATCTTGCTTCTTCCAGGATTCAATATTTCTTATTCTTTTCGTTATTCCTCCAGGATTCAATATTTCTTATTCTTTTTCTTGCTACTTCCAGGATTCAATATTTCTTATACTTTTTGTTACTTCCTCCAGGATTCTATATTTTTTATTCCTTTTGTTGCTTCTTCCACTATTCAATATTTCTTATTCTTTTTGTTACTTCCTCCAGGATTCTAAAGTTCTTAAAATTTTTCTTGCATCTTTCAGGATTCAATATTTGTTATTCTTTTTGTTACTGCCTCCAGCATTCAATATTTATTATTCTTTTTGTTACTTCCTCCAGGTTTCAATATTTATTATTCTTTTTGTTACTTCCTCCAGGATTCAATATTTCTTATTCTTTTTGTTGCTACTTCCAGGATTCAATATTTCTTATTCTTTATCTTGCTTCTTCCAGGATTCAATATTTCTTATTCTTTTTGTTACTTCCTCCAGGATTCTATATTTCTTATTCTTTTTCTTTCTTCTTCCAGGATTCAATATTTCTTATGCTTTTTGTTACTACCTCCAGCATTCAATATTTCTTATTCTTTTTGTAGCTACTTCCAGGATTCAATATTTCTTATTCATTTTGTTGCTACTACCAGGATTCAATATTTCTAATTCTTTTCGTTACTTCCTCCGGGATTCTATCTTTCTTATTCTTTTTCTTGCATCTTCCAGGATTCTATATTTCATATACTTTTTGTTACTTCTTCCAGGATTCAATATTTCTTATTCTTTTTCTTGCTCCTTCCAGGATTCAATATTTCTTATTCTTTTTGTTACTTCTTCCAGGATTGTAAATTTCTTATTCTTTTTATTACTTCATCCAGGACTCAATATTTCTTATTCTTTTTGTTACTTCCTCCAGCAATCAATATTTATTATTATTTTTGTTACATCCTTCAGGTTTCGATATTTCTTATTCTTTTTGTTACTTCCACCAGGATTGAATATTTCTTATTCTTTTTATTACTTCATCCAGGATTCAATATTTCTTATTCTTTTTGTTTCTTCCTCCAGCAATCAATATTTATTATTATTTTTGTTACTTCCTCCAGGATTCAATATTTCTTATTCTTTTTCTTGCTTCTTCCAGGAATCACTATTTCTTATTCTTTTTGTTACTTCCTCCAGCATTCAATATTTTATATTCTTTTTGTTACTTCCTCCAGGATTCAATATTTCTTATTCTTTTTGTTACTTCCTCCAGGATTCAATATTTCTTATTCTGTTTGTTACTTCCTCCAGGATTCTATATTTCTGATTCTTTTTGTTACTTATTCCTGGATTCAATATTTCTTATTCGTTTTCTTGCTTCTTCCAGGATTCTAAATTTCATATTCTTTTTGTTAGTTCCTCCAGGATTCAAAATTTATTATTCTTTTTGATACTATCTCCAGGATTCTATATTTCTTATTCTTTTTCTTGCTTCTTCCAGGATTCAATATTTCTTATTCTTTTTCTTGCTTCTTCCAGGATTCAATATTTCTAATACTTTTTGTTACTTCTTCCAGGATTCTATATTTGGTATTCTTTTTCTTGCTTCTTCCGATATTCTATATTAAATATTCTTTTTGTTACTTCTTCCAGGATTCAATATTTGTTATCCTTTTTGTTACTTCTTCCAGGATTCAATATTTGTTATTCTTTTTGTTACTTCTTCCAGGATTCTATATTTCTTATTCTTTTTCTTGCTTCTTCAAGTATACAATATTTATTGTTGTTTTTGTTACTTCCTCCAGGTTTCAATATTTCTAATTTTTTTGTCACTTCCTCCAGGATAGTATATTTGTTATTCTTTTTGTTACCTCATCCAGGATTCAAAATTTCTTATTCTTTTTGTTACTTCCTCCAGCATTCAATATTTATTATTCTTTATGTTACTTCCTCCGGGATTCAATATTTGTTATTCTTTTTGTTACTTCCTCCAGGATACAATATTTGTTATTCTCTTTGTTACTTCCTCCAGGATTCTATATTTCTTATTCTTTTTGTTACTTCTTCCAGGATTCAGTATTTCTTATTCTTTATGTTACTCCCTCCAGCATTCAATATTTATTATTCTTTTTGTTACTTCCTCCAGGATTCAATATTTCTTATTCTTTTTGTTGCTACTTCCAGGATTCAATATTTCTTATTCTTTATCTTGCTTCTTCCAGGATTCAATATTTCTTATTATTTTTGTTACTTCCTCCAGGATTCAATATTTCTTATTCTTTTTCTTGCTACTTCCAGGATTCAATATTTCTTATACTTTTTCTTACTTCCTCCGGGATTCTATATTTCTTATTCCTTTTGTTGCTTCTTCCACTATTCAATATTTCTTATTCTTTTTGTTACTTCCTCCAGGATTCTAAAGTTCTTAAAATTTTTCTTGCATCTTTCAGGATTCAATATTTGTTATTCTTTTTGTTACTTCCTCGAGGATTCTATATTTCTTATTCTTTTTCTTGCTTCTTTCAGGATTCAATATTTCTTATACTTTTTGTTACTTCCTCCAGGTTTCAATATGTCTTAATCTTTTTGTTACTTCCTCCATGATTGTATATTTCTTATTCTTTTTGTTACTTCCTCCAGGATTCAATATTTCTTATTCTTTTTATTGCTACTTCCAGGATTCTATATTTCTTTTTCTTTTTCTTGCTTCTTCCAGGATTCAATATTTCTTATTCTTTTTCTTGCTACTTCCAGGATTCAATATTTCTTATACTTTTTCTTACTTCCTCCGGGATTCTATATTTCTTATTCCTTTTGTTGCTTCTTCCACTATTCAATATTTCTTACTCTTTTTGTTACTTCCTCCAGGATTCAAAAGTTCTTAAAATTTTTCTTGCATCTTTCAGGATTCAATATTTGTTATTCTTTTTGTTACTTCCTCCAGGATTCAATATTTGTTATTCTTTTTGTTACTTCCTCGAGGATTCTATATTTCTTATTCTTTTTATTGCTACTTCCAGGATTCTATATTTCATATTCTTTTTGTTACTTCTTCCAGGATTCAATATTTGTTATTCTTTTACTTGCTTCTTCCAGGATTCAATATTTCTTATTCTTTTTGTTACTTCTTCCATGATTCTATATTTCTTATTCTTTTTCTTGCTTTTTCAAGGATTCAATATTTATTATTGTTTTTGTTACTTCCTCCAGGTTTCAATATTTCTAATTTTTTTGTCACTTCCTCCAGGATAGTATATTTGTTATTCTTTTTGTTACTTCATCCAGGATTCAATATTTATTATTATTTTTGTTACTTCCTCCAGGATTCAATATTTTTTATTCTTTATTTTACTTCCTCCAGGATTCAATATTTGTTATTCTTTTTGTTACTTCCTCCAGGATTCAATATTTCTTATTCTTTTTGTTACTTCCTCCAGGATTCAATATTTCTTATTCTTTTTCTTGCTACTTCCAGGATTCAATATTTCTTATACTTTTTCTTACTTCCTCCAGGATTCTATATTTCTTATTCCTTTTGTTACTTCCTCCAGCATTCAATATTTATTATTATTTTTGTTACTTCCTCCAGGATTCAATATTTTTATTCTTTATTTTACTTCCTCCAGGATTCAATATTTGTTATTCTTTTTGTTACTTCCTCCAGGATTCAATATTTGTTATTCTCTTTGTTACTTCCTCCAGGATTCTATATTTCTTATTCTTTTTGTTACTTCTTCCAGGATTCAATATTTCTTATTCTTTTTCTTGCTTCTTCCAGGATTCTTAATTTCTTATTCTTTTTGTTACTTCCTCAAGGATTCAATATTTCTTATTCTTTATGTTTCTCCCTCCAGCATTCAATATTTATTATTCTTTTTGTTACTTCCTCCAGGTTTCAATATTTATTATTCTTTTTGTTACTTCCTCCAGGATTCAATATTTCTTATTCTTTTTGTTGCTACTTCCAGGATTCAATATTTCTTATTCTTTATCTTGCTTCTTCCAGGATTCAATATCTCTTATTCTTTTTGTTACTTCCTCCAGGATTCAAAATTTCTTATTCTTTTTCTTGCTACTTCCAGGATTCAATATTTCTTATACTTTTTGTTACTTCCTCCAGAATTCTACATTTCTTAAAATTTTCCTTGCATCTTTCAGGATTCAATACTTGTTATTCTTTTTGTTACTTCCTCGAGGAATCTATATTTCTTATACTTTTTCGTGCTTCTTTCTGGATTCAATATTTCTTATTCTTTTTCTTGCTTCTTCCTGGATTGAATATTTCTTATAATTTTTGTAGCTTCTTCAAGGATTCTATATTTCTTATTCTTTATATTGCTTCATCCAGGATTCATTATTTCTTATTCTTTTTGTTACTTCCTCCAGGTTTGAATATTTCCTAATATTTTTGTTACTTCCTCCATGATTGTTTATTTCTTATTCTTTTTGTTACTTCCTACAGGATTCAATATTTCTTATTCTTTTTGATACTTCCTCAAGCATTCAATATTTATTATTCTTTTTCTTGCTTCTTCCAGGATTCTAATTTTCTAATTTTTTTCGTTACTTCCTCCAGGATTCTATATTTCTTATTCTTTTTCTTGCTTCTTCCAGGATTCTGTATGTGTTATTCTTTTTCTTGCTTCTTCCAGGATTCAATATTTATTATTCTTTATGTTGCTTCTTCCAGGATTCAATATTTCTTATACTTTTTGTAACTTCCTCCAGGATTCTATATTTCTTATTCTTTTTATTGCTTCATCCAGGATTCATTATTTCTTATTCTTTTTGTTACTTCCTCAAGGTTTCAATATTTCTTAATCTTTTTGTTACTTCCTCCATGATTGTTTACTTCTTATTCTTTTTGTTACTTCCTCCAGGATTCAATATTTCTTATTCTTTTTGTTACTTCCTCCAGCATTCAATATTTATTATTCTTTTTCTTGCTTCTTCCAGGATTCTAATTTTCTTATTTTTTTGTTTCTTCCTCCAGGATTCAATATTTATTATTCTTTTTGTTACTTCCTCCAGCATTCAATATTTGTAATTGTTTTTGTTGCTTCTTCCAGGATTCAATAATTCTAAATCTTTTTGTTACTTCCTCCAGGATTCAATATTTCTTATTCTTTTTGTTGCGACTTCCAGGATTCAATATTTCTTATTCTTTTTCTTGCTTCTTCCAGGATTCACTATTTCTTATTCTTTTTGTTACTTCCTCCAGCATTCAATATTTCTTATTCTTTTTCTTTCTTCTTCCAGGATTCATTATTTGTTATACTTTTTGTTGCTTCTTCCAGGATTCAATATTTCAAATTCTTTTTGTTGCTACTTCCAGGATTCATTATTTCTTATTCTTTTTGTAGCTACTTCCAGGATTCAATATTTCTTATTCATTTTGTTGCTACTTCCAGGATTCAATATTTCTTATTCTTTTTGTTGCTACTTCCAGGATTCTATATTTATTTTTATTTTTCTTGCTTCTTCAAGGATTCAATATTTCTTATTCTTTTTCTTGCTTCTTCCAGGATTCAATATTTCTTATACTTTTTGTTACTTCTTCCAGGATTCTATATTTGGTATTCTTTTTCTTGCTTCTTCCGATATTCTATATTTCATGTTCTTTTTGTTACTTCTTCCAGGATTCAATATTTGTTATTCTTTTTCTTGCTTCTTCCAGGATTCAATATTTCTTATTCTTTTTGTTACTTCTTCCATGATACTATATTTCTTATTCTTTTTCTTGCTTTTTCAAGGATTCAATATTTATTATTGTTTTTGTTACTTCCTCCAGGTTTCACCATTTTTTTATAATTTTTTTGTCACTTCCTCCAGGATAGTATATTTGTTATTCTTTTTGTTACTTCATCCAGCATTCAATATTTCTTATTCTTTTTGTTACTTCCTCCAGCATTCAATATTTATTATTATTTTTGTTACTTCCTCCAGGATTCAATAGTTTTTATACTTTATGTTACATCCTCCAGGATTCAATATTTGTCATTCTTTTTGTTACTTCCTCCAGGAATCAATATTTCTTATTCTTTTTGATACTTCCTCCAGCATTCAATATTTATTATTCTTTTTCTGGCTTCTTCCAGGATTTTAATTTTCTTATTTTTTTGTCTCTTCCTCCAGGATTCAATATTTATTATTCTTTTTGTTACTTCCTCCAGCATTCAATATTTGTTATAGTTTTTGTTGCTTCTTCCAGGATTCAATATTTCTAAATCTTTTTGTTACTTCCTCCAGGATTCAATATTTCTTATTCTTTTTGTTGCGACTTCCAGGATTCAATATTTCTTATTCTTTTTCTTGCTTCTTCCAGGATTCACTATTTCTTATTCTTTTTGTTACTTCCTCCAGGATTCTATATTTCTTATTCTTTTTCTTTCTTCTTCCAGGATTCAATATTTCTTAAGCATTTTGTTACTACCTCCAGCATTCAATATTTCTTATTCTTTTTGTTGCTTCTTCCAGGATTCAATATTTCTAATTCTTTTTGTTGCTACTTCCATGATTCATTATTTCTTATTCTTTTTGTAGCTACTTCCAGGATTCAATATTTCTTATTCATTTTGTTGCTACTTCCAGGATTAAATATTTCTAATTCTTTTGGTTACTTCCTCCAGGATTCTATATTTCTTATTCTTTTTCTTGCTACTTCCAGAATTCAATATTTTTAATACTTTTTGTTACTTCCTCCAGCATTCAATATTTATTATTTTTTTCTTGCTTCTTCCAGGATTCTAATTTTCTTATTTTTTTGTTTCTTCCTCCAGGATTCAATATTTATTATTCTTTTTGTTACTTCCTCCAGCATTCAATATTTGTTATTGTTTTTGTTGCTTCTTCCAGGATTCAATATTTCTAAATCTTTTTGTTACTTCCTCCAGGATTCAATATTTCTTATTCTTTTTGTTGCGACTTCCAGGATTCAATATTTCTTATTCTTATTCTTGCTTCTTCCAGGATTCAGTATTTTTTATTCTTTTTGTTACTTCCTCCAGCATTCAATATTTCTTATTCTTTTTCTTTCTTCTTCCAGGATTCAATATTTCTTATGCTTTTTGTTACTACCTCCAGCATTCAATATTTCTTATACTTTTTGTTGCTTCTTCCAGGATTCAATATTTCAAATTCTTTTTGTTGCTACTTCCAGGATTCATTATTTCTTATTCTTTTTGTAGCTACTTCCAGGATTTAATATTTCTTATTCATTTTGTTGCTACTTCCAGGATTCAATATTTCTTATTCTTTTTGTTGCTACTTCCAGGATTCTATATTTCTTTTTCTTTTTCTTGCTTCTTCCAGGATTCAATATTTCTTATTCTTTTTCTTGCTTCTTCCAGGATTCAATATTTCTTATACTTTTTGTTACTTCTTCCAGGATTCTATATTTGGTATTCTTTTTCTTGCTTCTTCCGATATTCTATATTTCATGTTCTTTTTGTTACTTCTTCCAGGATTCAATATTTGTTATTCTTTTTCTTGCATCTTCCAGGATTCAATATTTCTTATTCTTTTTGTTACTTCTTCCATGATTCTATATTTCTTATTCTTTTTCTTGCTTTTTCAAGGATTCAATATTTATTATTGTTTTTGTTACTTTCTCCAGGTTTCAATATTTCTAATTTTTTTGTCACTTCCTCCAGGATAGTATATTTGTTATTCTTTTTGTTACTTCATCCAGGATTAAATATTTCTTATTCTTTTTGTTACTTCCTCCAGCATTCAATATTTATTATTATTTTTGTTACTTCCTCCAGGATTCAATAGTTTTTATTCTTTATGTTACTTCCTCCAGGATTCAATATTTGTTATTCTTTTTGTTACTTCCTCCAAGATTCAATATTTGTTATTCTCTTTGTTACTTCCTCCAGGATTCTATATTTCTTATTCTTTTTGTTACTTCTTCCAGCATTCAATATTTCTTATTCTTTTTCTTGCTTCTTCCAGGGTTCTTAATTTCTTATTCTTTTTATTACTTCCTCAAGGATTCGATATTTCTTATTCTTTATGTTTCTCCCTCTAGCATTCAATATTTATTATTCTTTTTGTTACTTCCTCCAGGTTTCAATATTTATTATTCTTTTTGTTACTTCCTCCAGGATTCAATATTTCTTATTTTTTTTGTTGCTACTTCCAGGATTCAATATTTCTTATTCTTTATCTTGCTTCTTCCAGGATTCATTATTTCTTATTCTTTTTGTTACTTCCTCCAGGTTTGAATATTTCTTAATATTTTTGTTACTTCCTCCATGATTGTTTATTTCTTATTCTTTTTGTTACTTCCTACAGGAATCAATATTTCTTATTCTTTTTGATACTTCCTCCAGCATTCAATATTTATTATTATTTTTGTTACTTCCTCCAGGATTCAATATTTCTTATTCTTTTTGTTGCTACTTCCAGGATTCAATATTTCTTATTCTTTATCTTGCTTCTTCCAGGATTCAATATTTCTTATTCATTTTTGTTACTTCCTCCAGGATTCAATATTTCTTATTCTTTTTCTTGCTACTTCCAGGATTCAATATTTCTTATACTTTTTGTTACTTCCTCCAGGATTCAATATCTCTTATTCCTTTTGTTGCTTCTTCCACTATTCAATATTTCTTATTCTTTTTGTTACTTCCTCCAGGATACTACATTTCTTAAAATTTTTCTTGCATCTTTCAGGGTTCAATATTTGTTATTCTTTTTGTTACTTCCTCGGGGATTCTATATTTCTTATACTTTTTCGTGCTTCTTTCTGGATTCAATATTTCTTATTCTTTTTCTTGCTTCTTCCTGGATTGAATATTTCTTATAATTTTTGTTACTTCTTCCAGGATTCTATATTTCTTATTCTTTATATTGCTTCATCCAAGATTCATTATTTCTTATTCTTTCTGTTACTTCCTCCAGGTTTGAATATTTCTTAATATTTTTGTTACTTCCTCCATGATTGTTTATTTCTTATTCTTTTTGTTACTTCCTCCAGGATTGAATATTTCTTATTCTTTTTGATACTTCCTCCAGCATTCAATATTTATTATTCTTTTTCTTGCTTCTTCCAGGATTCTTATTTTCTTATTTTTTTGTTTCTTCCTCCAGGATTCAATATTTATTATTCTTTTTGTTACTTCCTCCAGCATTCAATATTTGTTATTGTTTTTGTTGCTTCTTCCAGGATTCAATATTTCTAAATCTTTTTGTTACTTCCTCCAGGATTCAATATTTCTTATTCTTTTTGTTGCGACTTCCAGGATTCAATATTTCTTATTCTTTTTCTTGCTTCTTCCAGGATTCACTATTTCTTATTCTTTTTGTTACTTCCTCCAGGATTCTATATTTCTTATTCTTTTTCTTTCTTCTTCCAGGATTCAATATTTCTTAAGCTTTTTGTTACTACCTCCAGCATTCAATATTTCTTATTCGTTTTGTTGCTTCTTCCAGGATTCAATATTTCTAATTCTTTTTGTTGCTACTTCCAGGATTCATTATTTCTTATTCTTTTTGTAGCTACTTCCAGGATTCAATATTTCTTATTCATTTTGTTGCTACTTCCAGGAATCAATATTTCTAATTCTTTTCGTTACTTCCTCCAGGATTCTATATTTCTTATTCTTTTTGTTGCTTCTTCCAGGATTCAATATTTCTAATTCTTTTTGTTGCTACTTCCAGGATTCATAATTTCGTATTCTTTTTGTAGCTACTTCCAGGATTCAATATTTCTTATTCATTTTCTTGCATCTTCCAGGATTCTATATTTCATATACTTTTTGTTACTTCTTCCAGGATTCAATATTTCTTATTCTTTTTCTTGCTCCTTCTAGGATTCAATATTTCTTATTCTTTTTGTTACTTCTTCCAGGATTGTATATTTCTTATACTTTTTATTACTTCATCCAGGATTCAATATTTCTTATTCTTTTTGTTACTTCCTCCAGCAATCAATATTTATTATTATTTTTGTTACTTCCTTCAGGTTTCGATATTTCTTATTCTTTTTGTTACTTCCACCAGGATTGTATATTTCTTATTCTTTTTATTACTTCATCCAGGATTCAATATTTCTTATTCTTTTTGTTACTTCCTCCAGCAATCAATATTTATTATTATTTTTGTTACTTCCTCCAGGATTCAATATTTCTTATTCTTTTTGTTGCTATTTCCAGGATTCAACATTTATTATTCTTTTTCTTGCTTCTTCCAGGATTCAGTATTTCTTATTCTTTTTGTTACTTCCTCCAGGATTCAATATTTGTTATTCTCTTTGTTACTTCCTCCAGGATTCAATATTTTATATACTTTTTGTTACTTCCTCCAGGATTCAATATTTCTTATTCTTTTTGTTACTTCCTCCAGGATTCAATATTTCTTATTCTCTTTGTTACTTCCTCCAGGATTCTATATTTCTGATTCTTTTTGTTACTTCTTCCTGGATTCAATATTTCTTATTCGTTTTCTTGCTTCTTCCAGGATTCTAAATTTCTTATTCTTTTTGTTAGTTCCTCCAGGATTCAATATTTCTTATTTTTTTGTTACTTCCTCCAGCATTCAAAATTTATTATTCTTTTTGATACTATCTCCAGGATTCTATATTTCTTATTCTTTTTGTTGCTACTTCCAGGATTCTATATTTCTTATTCTTTTTCTTGCTTCTTCCAGGATTCAATATTTCTAATACTTTTTGTTACTTCTTCCAGGATTCTATATTTTGTATTCTTTTTCTTGCTTCTTCCGATATTCTATATTTCATATTCTTTTTGTTACTTCTTCCAGGATTAAATATTTGTTATTCTTTTCCTTACTTCTTCCAGGATTCAATATTTGTTATTCTTTTTCTTACTTCTTCCAGGATTCTATATTTCTTATTCTTTTTCTTGCTTCTTCAAGGATTCAATATTTATTATTGTTTTTGTTACTTCCTCCAGGTTTCAATATTTCTAATTTTTTTGTCACTTCCTCCAGGATAGTATATTTGTTATTCTTTTTGTTACCTCATCCAGGATTCAATATTTCTTAATATTTTTGTTACTTCCTCCAGCATTCAATATTTATTATTCTTTATGTAACTTCCTCCAGGATTCAATATTTGTTATTCTTTTTGTTACTTCCTCCAGGATACAATATTTGTTATTCTCTTTGTTACTTCCTCCAGGATTCTATATTTCTTATTCTTTTTGTTACTTCTTCCAGGATTCAATATTTCTTATTCTTTATGTTACTCCCTCCAGCATTCAATATCTATTATTCTTTTTGTTACTTCCTCCAGGTTTCAATATTTATTATTCTTTTTGTTACTTCCTCCAGGATTCAATATTTCTTATTCTTTTTGTTGCTACTTCCAGGATTCAATATTTCTTATTCTTTATCTTGCTTCTTCCAGGATTCAATATTTCTTATTCTTTTTGTTACTTCCTCCAGGATTCAATATTTCTTATTCTTTTTGTTACTTCCTCCAGCAATCAATATTTATTATTATTTTTGTTACTTCCTCCAGGATTCAATATTTCTTATTCTTTTTGTTGCTATTTCCAGGATTCAACATTTATTATTCTTTTTCTTGCTTCTTCCAGGATTCAGTATTTCTTATTCTTTTTGTTACTTCCTCCAGGATTCAATATTTGTTATTCTCTTTGTTACTTCCTCCAGGATTCAATATTTTATATACTTTTTGTTACTTCCTCCAGGATTCAATATTTCTTATTCTTTTTGTTACTTCCTCCAGGATTCAATATTTCTTATTCTCTTTGTTACTTCCTCCAGGATTCTATATTTCTGATTCTTTTTGTTACTTCTTCCTGGATTCAATATTTCTTATTCGTTTTCTTGCTTCTTCCAGGATTCTAAATTTCTTATTCTTTTTGTTAGTTCCTCCAGGATTCAATATTTCTTATTTTTTTGTTACTTCCTCCAGCATTCAAAATTTATTATTCTTTTTGATACTATCTCCAGGATTCTATATTTCTTATTCTTTTTGTTGCTACTTCCAGGATTCTATATTTCTTATTCTTTTTCTTGCTTCTTCCAGGATTCAATATTTCTAATACTTTTTGTTACTTCTTCCAGGATTCTATATTTTGTATTCTTTTTCTTGCTTCTTCCGATATTCTATATTTCATATTCTTTTTGTTACTTCTTCCAGGATTAAATATTTGTTATTCTTTTCCTTACTTCTTCCAGGATTCAATATTTGTTATTCTTTTTCTTACTTCTTCCAGGATTCTATATTTCTTATTCTTTTTCTTGCTTCTTCAAGGATACAATATTTATTATTGTTTTTGTTACTTCCTCCAGGTTTCAATATTTCTAATTTTTTTGTCACTTCCTCCAGGATAGTATATTTGTTATTCTTTTTGTTACCTCATCCAGGATTCAATATTTCTTATTATTTTTGTTACTTCCTCCAGCATTCAATATTTATTATTCTTTATGTAACTTCCTCCAGGATTCAATATTTGTTATTCTTTTTGTTACTTCCTCCAGGATACAATATTTGTTATTCTCTTTGTTACTTCCTCCAGGATTCTATATTTCTTATTCTTTTTGTTACTTCTTCCAGGATTCAATATTTCTTATTCTTTATGTTACTCCCTCCAGCATTCAATATCTATTATTCTTTTTGTTACTTCCTCCAGGTTTCAATATTTATTATTCTTTTTGTTACTTCCTCCAGGATTCAATATTTCTTATTCTTTTTGTTGCTACTTCCAGGATTCAATATTTCTTATTCTTTATCTTGCTTCTTCCAGGATTCAATATTTCTTATTCTTTTTGTTACTTCCTCCAGGATTCAATATTTCTTATTCTTTTTGTTACTTCCTCCAGCAATCAATATTTATTATTATTTTTGTTACTTCCTCCAGGATTCAATATTTCTTATTCTTTTTGTTGCTATTTCCAGGATTCAACAGTTATTATTCTTTTTCTTGCTTCTTCCAGGATTCAGTATTTCTTATTCTTTTTGTTACTTCCTCCAGGATTCAATATTTGTTATTCTCTTTGTTACTTCCTCCAGGATTCAATATTTTATATTCTTTTTGTTACTTCCTCCAGGATTCAATATTTCTTATTCTTTTTGTTACTTCCTCCAGGATTCAATATTTCTTATTCTCTTTGTTACTTCCTCCAGGATTCTATATTTCTGATTCTTTTTGTTACTTCTTCCTCGATTCAATATTTCTTATTCGTTTTCTTGCTTCTTCCAGGATTCTAAATTTCTTATTCTTTTTGTTAGTTCCTCCAGGATTCAATATTTCTTATTTTTTTGTTACTTCCTCCAGCATTCAAAATTTATTATTCTTTTTGATACTATCTCCAGGATTCTATATTTCTTATTCTTTTTGTTGCTACTTCCAGGATTCTATATTTCTTATTCTTTTTCTTACTTCTTCCAGGATTCAATATTTCTAATACTTTTTGTTACTTCTTCCAGGATTCTATATTTTGTATTCTTTTTCTTGCTTCTTCCGATATTCTATACTTCATATTCTTTTTGTTACTTCTTCCAGGATTCAATATTTGTTATTCTTTTTCTTACTTCTTCCAGGATTCAATATTTGTTATTCTTTTTGTTACTTCTTCCAGTATTCTATATTTCTTATTCTTTTTCTTGCTTCTTCAAGGATACAATATTTATTATTGTTTTTGTTACTTCCTCCAGGTTTCAATATTTCTAATTTTTTTGTCACTTCCTCCAGGATAGTATATTTGTTATTCTTTTAGTTACCTCATCCAGGATTCAATATTTCTTATTATTTTTGATACTTCCTCCAGCATTCAATATTTATTATTCTTTATGTTACTTCCTCCAGGATTCAATATTTGTTATTCTTTTTGTTATTTCCTCCAGGATTCTATATTTCTTATTCTTTTTGTTACTTCTTCCAGGATTCAATATTTCTTATTCTTTATGTTACTCCCTCCAGCATTCAATATTTATTATTCTTTTTGTTACTTCCTCCAGGTTTCAATATTTATTATTCTTTTTGTTACTTCCTCCAGGATTCAATATTTCTTATTCTTTTTGTTGCTACTTCCAGGATTCAATATTTCTTATTCTTTATCTTGCTTCTTCCAGGATTCAATATTTCTTATTCTTTTTGTTACTTCCTCCAGGATTCAATATTTCTTATTCTTTTTCTTGCTACTTCCAGGATTCAATATTTCTTATACTTTTTGTTACTTCCTCCAGGATTCTATATTTCTTATTCCTTTTGTTGCTTCTTCCACTATTCAATATTTCTTATTCTTTTTGTTACTTCCTCCAGGATTCTAAAATTTTTCTTGCATCTTTCAGGATTCAATATTTGTTATTCTTTTTGTTACTTCCTCCAGGATTCAATATTTCTTATTCTTTTTGTTACTTCCTCGAGGATTCTATATTTCTTATTCGTTTTCTTGCTTCTTTCAGGATTCAATATTTCTTATTCTTTTTCTTGCTTCTTCCTGAATTGAATATTTCTTATACTTTTTGTTACTTCCTCCAGGTTTCAATATGTCTTAATCTTTTTGTTACTTCCTACATGATTGTATATTTCTTATTCTTTTTGTTACTTCCTCCAGGATTCAATATTTCTTATTCTTTTTGTTGCTACTTCCAGGATTCTATATTTCTTTTTCTTTTTCTTGCTTCTTCCAGGATTCAATATTTCTTATACTTTTTCTTGCTTCTTCCAGGATTCAATATTTCTTATACTTTTTGTTACTTCTTCCAGGATTCTATATTTGGTATTCTTTTTCTTGCTTCTTCCGATATTCTATATTTCATATTCTTTTTGTTACTTCTTCCAGGATTCAATATGTGTTATTCTTTTTCTTGCTTCTTCCAGGATTCAATATTTCTTATTCTTTTTGTTACTTCTTCCATGATTCTATATTTTTTATTCTTTTTCTTGCTTTTTTAAGGATTCAATATTTATTATTGTTTTTGTTACTTCCTCCAGGTTTCAATATTTCTAATTTTTTTGTCACTTCCTCCAGGATAGTATATTTGTTATTCTTTTTGTTACTTCATCCAGGATTCAATATTTCTTATTCTTTTTGTTACTTCCTCCAGCATTCAATATTTCTTATTCTTTTTGTTACTTCCTCCAGGATTCAATATTTTTTATTCTTTATGTTACTTCCTCCAGGATTCAATATTTTTTATTCTTTTTGTTACTTCCTCCAGGATTCAATATTTGTTATTCTCTTTGTTACTTCCTCCAGGATTCTATATTTCTTATTCTTTTTGTTACTTCTTCCAGGATTCAATATTTCTTATTCTTTTTCTTGCTTCTTCCAGGATTCTTAATTTATTATTGTTTTTGTTACTTCCTCAAGGATTCAATATTTCTTATTCTTTATGTTTCTCCCTCCAGCATTCAATATTTGTTATTCTCTTTGTTACTTCCTCCAGGATTCTATATTTCTTATTCTTTTTGTTACTTCTTCCAGGATTCAATATTTCTTATTCTTTATCTTGCTTCTTCCAGGATTCAATATTTCTTTTTCTTTTTGTTACTTCCTCCAGGATTCAATATTTCTTATTCTTTTTCTTGCTACTTCCAGGATTCAATATTTCTTATACTTTTTGTTACTTCTTCCAGGATTCTATATTTCTTATTCTTTATATTGCTTCATCCAGGATTCATTATTTCTTATTCTTTTTGTTACTTCCTCCAGGTTTGAATATTTCTTAATATTTTTGTTACTTCCTCCATGATTGTTTATTTCTTATTCTTTTTGTTACTTCCTACAGGATTCAATATTTATTATTCTATTTCTTGCTTCTTCCAGGATTCTAATTTTCTTATTTTTTTTGTTTCTTCCTCCAGGATTCAATATTTCTTATTCTTTTTGTTGCGACTTCCAGGATTCAATATTTCTTATTCTTTTTCTTGCTTCTTCCAGGTTTCACTATTTCTTATTCTTTTTGTTACTTCCTCCAGGATTCTATATTTCTTATTCTTTTTCTTTCTTCTTCCAGCATTCAATATTTCTTATTCTTTTTGATACTTCCTCCAGCATTCAATATTTGTTATTCTTTTTGTTGCTTCTTCCAGGATTCAATATTTCTAATTCTTTTTGTTGCTACTTCCAGGATTCATAATTTCTTATTCTTTTTGTAGCTACTTCCAGGATTCAATATTTCTTATTCATTTTGTTGCTACTCCCAGGATTCAATATTTCTAATTCTGTTCGTTACATCCTCCAGGATTCTATATTTCTTATTCTTTTTCTTGCATCTTCCAGGATTCTATATTTCATATACTTTTTGTTACTTCTTCCAGGATTCAATATTTCTTATTCTTTTTCTTGCTCCTTCCAGGATTCAATATTTCTTATTCTTTTTGTTACTTCTTCCAGGATTGTATATTTCTTATTCTTTTTATTATTTCATCCAGGATTCAATATTTCTTATTCTTTTTGTTACTTCCTCCAGCAATCAATATTTATTATTATTTTTGTTACTTCCTTCAGGTTTCGATATTTCTTATTCTTTTTGTTACTTCCACCAGGATTGTATATTTCTTATTCTTTTTATTACTTCATCCAGGATTCAATATTTCTTATTCTTTTTGTTACTTCCTCCAGCAATCAATATTTATTATTATTTTTGTTACTTCCTCCAGGATTCAATATTTCTTATTCTTTTTGTTGCGATTTCCAGGATTCAATATTTATTATTCATTTTGTTGCTTCTTCCAGGATTCACTATTTCTTATTCTTTTTGTTACTTCCTCCAGGATTCAATATTTGTTATTCACTTTGTTACTTCCTCCAGGATTCTATATTTCTGATTCTTTTTGTTACTTCTTCCTGGATTCAATATTTCTTATTCGTTTTCTTGCTTCTTCCAGGATTCTAAATTTCTTATTCTTTTTGTTAGTTCCTCCAGGATTCAATATTTCTTATTGTTTTTGTCACTACCTCCAGCATTCAAAATTTATTATTCTTTTTGATACTATCTCCAGGATTCTATATTTCTTATTCTTTTTGTTGCTACTTCCAGGATTCTATATTTCTGATTCTTTTTCTTGCTTCTTCCAGGATTCAATATTTCTTATTCTTTTTCTTGCTTCTTCCAGGATTCAATATTTCTAATACTTTTTGTTACTTCTTCCAGGATTCTATATTTGGTATTCTTTTTCTTGCTTCTTCCGATATTCTATATTTCATATTCTTTTTGTTACTTCCTCCAGGTTTCAATATTTCTAATTTTTTTGTCACTTCCTCCAGGATAGTATATTTGTTATTCTTTTTGTTACCTCATCCAGGATTCAATATTTCTTATTCTTTTTGTTACTTCCTCCAGCATTCAATATTTATTATTCTTTATGTTACTTCCTCCAGGATTCAATATTTGTTATACTTTTTGTTACTTCCTCCAGGATTCAATATTTGTTATTCTCTTTGTTACCTCCTCCAGGATTCTATATTTCTTATTCTTTTTGTTACTTCTTCCAGGATTCAATATTTCTTATTCTTTATGTTACTCCCTCCAGGTTTCAATATTTGTTATTCTTTTTGTTACTTCCTCCAGGATTCAATATTTCTTATTCTTTTTGTTGCTGCTTCCAGGATTCAATATTTGTTATTCTTTATCTTGCTTCTTCCAGGATTCAATATTTCTTATTCTTTTTGTTACTTCCTCCAGGATTCAATATTTCTTATTCTTTTTGTTG
The DNA here is from genome assembly GCF_046866305.1 of Octopus bimaculoides. Lineage (NCBI taxonomy): Eukaryota > Metazoa > Mollusca > Cephalopoda > Octopoda > Octopodidae > Octopus > Octopus bimaculoides. The sequence continues at coordinate 204,516 of NW_028315302.1, read as the reverse complement.
CTACTTCCAGGATTCAATATTTCTTATACTTTTTGTTACTCCCTCCGGGATTCTATATTTCTTATTCCTTTTGTTGCTTCTGCCATTATAAAATATTTCTTATTCTTTTTGTTACTTCCTCCAGGATTCTAAAGTTCTTAAAATTTTTCTTGCATCTTTCAGGATTCAATATTTGTTATTCTTTTTGTTACTTCCTCCAGGATTCAATATTTGTTATTCTTTTTGTTACTTCCTCGAGGATTCTATATTTCTTATTCTTTTACTTGCTTCTTTCAGGATTCAATATTTCTTATTCTTTTTCTTGCTTCTTCCTGGATTGAATATTTCTTATACTTTTTGTTACTTCCTCCAGCAATCAATATTTATTATTATTTTTGTTACTTCCTTCAGGTTTCGATATTTCTTATTCTTTTTGTTACTTCCACCAGGATAGTATATTTCTTATTCTTTTTATTACTTCATCCAGGATTCAATATTTCTTATTCTTTTTGTTACTTCCTCCAGCAATCAATATTTATTATTATTTTTGTTACTTCCTCCAGGATTCAATATTTCTTATTCTTTTTGTTGCGATTTCCAGGATTCAATATTTATTATTCATTTTGTTGCTTCTTCCAGGATTCACTATTTCTTATTCTTTTTGTTACTTCCTCCAGGATTCAATATTTGTTATTCTCTTTGTTACTTCCTCCAGGATTCAATATTTTATATTCTTTTTGTTACTTCCTCCAGGATTCAATATTTCTTATTCTTTTTGTTACTTCCTCCAGGATTCAATATTTCTTATTCTCTTTGTTACTTCCTCCAGGATTCTATATTTCTGATTCTTTTTGTTACTTCTTCCTGGATTCAATATTTCTTATTCGTTTTCTTGCTTCTTCCAGGATTCTAAATTTCTTATTCTTTTTGTTAGTTCCTCCAGGATTCAATATTTCTTATTGTTTTTGTCACTTCCTCCAGCATTCAAAATTTATTATTCTTTTTGATACTATCTCCAGGATTCTATATTTCTTATTCTTTTTGTTGCTACTTCCAGGATTCTATATTTCTTATTCTTTTTCTTGCTTCTTCCAGGATTCAATATTTCTTCTTCTTTTTCTTGCTTCTTCCAGGATTCAATATTTCTAATACTTTTTGTTACTTCTTCCAGGATTCTATATTTGGTATTCTTTTTCTTGCTTCTTCCGATATTCTATATTTCATATTCTTTTTGTTACTTCTTCCAGGATTCTATATTTCTTATTCTTTTTGTTGCTTCTTCAAGGATACAATATTCATTATTGTTTTTGTTACTTCCTCCAGGTTTCAATATTTCTAATTTTTTTGTCACTTCCTCCAGGATAGTATATTTGTTATTCTTTTTGTTACCTCATCCAGGATTCAATATTTCTTATTCTTTTTGTTACTTCCTCCAGCATTCAATATTTATTATTCTTTATGTTACTTCCTCCAGGATTCAATATTTGTTATACTTTTTGTTACTTCCTCCAGGATTCAATATTTGTTATTCTCTTTGTTACTTCCTCCAGGATTCTATATTTCTTATTCTTTTTGTTACTTCTTCCAGGATTCAATATTTCTTATTCTTTATGTTACTCCCTCCAGGTTTCAATATTTGTTATACTTTTTGTTACTTCCTCCAGGATTCAATATTTCTTATTCTTTTTGTTGCTGCTTCCAGGATTCACTATTTGTTATTCTTTATCTTGCTTCTTCCAGGATTCAATATTTCTTATTCTTTTTGTTACTTCCTCCAGGATTCAATATTTCTTATTCTTTTTGTTGCTACTTCCAGGATTCAATATTTCTTATACTTTTTGTTACTTCCTCCAGGATTCTATATTTCTTATTCCTATTGTTGCTTCTGCCATTATAAAATATTTCTTATTCTTTTTGTTACTTCCTCCAGGATTCTAAAGTTCTTAAAATTTTTCTTGCATCTTTCAGGATTCAATATTTGTTATTCTTTTTGTTACTTCCTCCAGGATTCAATATTTGTTATTCTTTTTGTTACTTCCTCGAGGATTCTATATTTCTTATTCTTTTTCTTGCTTCTTTCAGGATTCAATATTTCTTATTCTTTTTCTTGCTTCTTCCTGGATTGAATATTTCTTATACTTTTTGTTACTTCCTCCAGCAATCAATATTTATTATTATTTTTGTTACTTCCTTCAGGTTTCGATATTTCTTATTCTTTTTGTTACTTCCACCAGGATTGTATATTTCTTATTCTTTTTATTACTTCATCCAGGATTCAATATTTCTTATTCTTTTTGTTACTTCCTCCAGCAATCAATATTTATTATTATTTTTGTTACTTCCTCCAGGATTCAATATTTCTTATTCTTTTTGTTGCGATTTCCAGGATTCAATATTTATTATTCATTTTGTTGCTTCTTCCAGGATTCACTATTTCTTATTCTTTTTGTTACTTCCTCCAGGATTCAATATTTGTTATTCTCTTTGTTACTTCCTCCAGGATTCAATATTTTATATTCTTTTTGTTACTTCCTCCAGGATTCAATATTTCTTAATCTTTTTGTTACTTCCTCCAGGATTCAATATTTCTTATTCTCTTTGTTACTTCCTCCAGGATTCTATATTTCTGATTCTTTTTGTTACTTCTTCCGGGATTCAATATTTCTTATTCGTTTTCTTGCTTCTTCCAGGATTCTAAATTTCTTATTCTTTTTGTTAGTTCCTCCAGGATTCAATATTTCTTATTGTTTTTGTCACTTCCTCCAGCATTCAAAATTTATTATTCTTTTTGATACTATCTCCAGGATTCTATATTTCTTATTCTTTTTGTTGCTACTTCCAGGATTCTATATTTCTTATTCTTTTTCTTGCTTCTTCCAGGATTCAATATTTCTTATTCTTTTTCTTGCTTCTTCCAGGATTCAATATTTCTAATACTTTTTGTTACTTCTTCCAGGATTCTATATTTGGTATTCTTTTTCTTGCTTCTTCCGATATTCTATATTTCATATTCTTTTTGTTACTTCTTCCAGGATTCTATATTTCTTATTCTTTTTCTTGCTTCTTCAAGGATACAATATTCATTATTGTTTTTGTTACTTCCTCCAGGTTTCAATATTTCTAATTTTTTTGTCACTTCCTCCAGGATAGTATATTTGTTATTCTTTTTGTTACCTCATCCAGGATTCAATATTTCTTATTCTTTTTGTTACTTCCTCCAGCATTCAATATTTATTATTCTTTATGTTACTTCCTCCAGGATTCAATATTTGTTATACTTTTTGTTACTTCCTCCAGGATTCAATATTTGTTATTCTCTTTGTTACTTCCTCCAGGATTCTATATTTCTTATTCTTTTTGTTACTTCTTCCAGGATTCAATATTTCTTATTCTTTATGTTACTCCCTCCAGGTTTCAATATTTGTTATTCTTTTTGTTACTTCCTCCAGGATTCAATATTTCTTATTCTTTTTGTTGCTGCTTCCAGGATTCACTATTTGTTATTCTTTATCTTGCTTCTTCCAGGATTCAATATTTCTTATTCTTTTTGTTACTTCCTCCAGGATTCAATATTTCTTATTCTTTTTGTTGCTACTTCCAGGATTCAATATTTCTTATACTTTTTGTTACTTCCTCCAGGATTCTATATTTCTTATTCCTATTGTTGCTTCTGCCATTATAAAATATTTCTTATTCTTTTTGTTACTTCCTCCAGGATTCTAAAGTTCTTAAAATTTTTCTTGCATCTTTCAGGATTCAATATTTGTTATTCTTTTTGTTACTTCCTCCAGGATTCAATATTTGTTATTCTTTTTGTTACTTCCTCGAGGATTCTATATTTCTTATTCTTTTTCTTGCTTCTTTCAGGATTCAATATTTCTTATTCTTTTTCTTGCTTCTTCCTGGATTGAATATTTCTTATACTTTTTGTTACTTCCTCCAGCAATCAATATTTATTATTATTTTTGTTACTTCCTTCAGGTTTCGATATTTCTTATTCTTTTTGTTACTTCCACCAGGATTGTATATTTCTTATTCTTTTTATTACTTCATCCAGGATTCAATATTTCTTATTCTTTTTGTTACTTCCTCCAGCAATCAATATTTATTATTATTTTTGTTACTTCCTCCAGGATTCAATATTTCTTATTCTTTTTGTTGCGATTTCCAGGATTCAATATTTATTATTCATTTTGTTGCTTCTTCCAGGATTCACTATTTTTTATTCTTTTTGTTACTTCCTCCAGGATTCAATATTTGTTATTCTCTTTGTTACTTCCTCCAGGATTCAATATTTTATATTCTTTTTGTTACTTCCTCCAGGATTCAATATTTCTTAATCTTTTTGTTACTTCCTCCAGGATTCAATATTTCTTATTCTCTTTGTTACTTCCTCCAGGATTCTATATTTCTGATTCTTTTTGTTACTTCTTCCGGGATTCAATATTTCTTATTCGTTTTCTTGCTTCTTCCAGGATTCTAAATTTCTTATTCTTTTTGTTAGTTCCTCCAGGATTCAATATTTCTTATTGTTTTTGTCACTTCCTCCAGCATTCAAAATTTATTATTCTTTTTGATACTATCTCCAGGATTCTATATTTCTTATTCTTTTTGTTGCTACTTCCAGGATTCTATATTTCTTATTCTTTTTCTTGCTTCTTCCAGGATTCAATATTTCTTATTCTTTTTCTTGCTTCTTCCAGGATTCAATATTTCTAATACTTTTTGTTACTTCTTCCAGGATTCTATATTTGGTATTCTTTTTCTTGCTTCTTCCGATATTCTATATTTCATATTCTTTTTGTTACTTCTTCCAGGATTCTATATTTCTTATTCTTTTTCTTGCTTCTTCAAGGATACAATATTCATTATTGTTTTTGTTACTTCCTCCAGGTTTCAATATTTCTAATTTTTTTGTCACTTCCTCCAGGATAGTATATTTGTTATTCTTTTTGTTACCTCATCCAGGATTCAATATTTCTTATTCTTTTTGTTACTTCCTCCAGCATTCAATATTTATTATTCTTTATGTTACTTCCTCCAGGATTCAATATTTGTTATACTTTTTGTTACTTCCTCCAGGATTCAATATTTGTTATTCTCTTTGTTACTTCCTCCAGGATTCTATATTTCTTATTCTTTTTGTTACTTCTTCCAGGATTCAATATTTCTTATTCTTTATGTTACTCCCTCCAGGTTTCAATATTTGTTATTCTTTTTGTTACTTCCTCCAGGATTCAATATTTCTTATTCTTTTTGTTGCTGCTTCCAGGATTCACTATTTGTTATTCTTTATCTTGCTTCTTCCATGATTCAATATTTCTTATTCTTTTTGTTACTTCCTCCAGGATTCAATATTTCTTATTCTTTTTGTTGCTACTTCCAGGATTCAATATTTCTTATACTTTTTGTTACTTCCTCCAGGATTCTATATTTCTTATTCCTTTTGTTGCTTCTGCCATTATAAAATATTTCTTATTCTTTTTGTTACTTCCTCCAGGATTCTAAAGTTCTTAAAATTTTTCTTGCATCTTTCAGGATTCAATATTTGTTATTCTTTTTGTTACTTCCTCCAGGATTCAATATTTGTTATTCTTTTTGTTACTTCCTCGAGGATTCTATATTTCTTATTCTTTTACTTGCTTCTTCCTGGATTGAATATTTCTTATACTTTTTGTTACTTCCTCCAGCAATCAATATTTATTATTATTTTTGTTACTTCCTTCAGGTTTCGATATTTCTTATTCTTTTTGTTACTTCCACCAGGATTGTATATTTCTTATTCTTTTTATTACTTCATCCAGGATTCAATATTTCTTATTCTTTTTGTTACTTCCTCCAGCAATCAATATTTATTATTATTTTTATTACTTCCTCCAGGATTCAATATTTCTTATTCTTTTTGTTGCGATTTCCAGGATTCAATATTTATTATTCATTTTGTTGCTTCTTCCAGGATTCACTATTTCTAATTCTTTTTGTTACTTCCTCCAGGATTCAATATTTGTTATTCTCTTTGTTACTTCCTCCAGGATTCAATATTTTATATTCTTTTTGTTACTTCCTCCAGGATTCAATATTTCTTATTCTTTTTGTTACTTCCTCCAGGATTCAATATTTCTTATTCTCTTTGTTACTTCCTCCAGGATTCTATATTTCTGATTCTTTTTGTTACTTCTTCCTGGATTCAATATTTCTTATTCGTTTTCTTGCTTCTTCCAGGATTCTAAATTTCTTATTCTTTTTGTTAGTTCCTCCAGGATTCAATATTTCTTATTGTTTTTGTCACTTCCTCCAGCATTCAAAATTTATTATTCTTTTTGATACTATCTCCAGGATTCTATATTTCTTATTCTTTTTGTTGCTACTTCCAGGATTCTATATTTCTTATTCTTTTTCTTGCTTCTTCCAGGATTCAATATTTCTAATACTTTTTGTTACTTCTTCCAGGATTCTATATTTGGTATTCTTTTTCTTGCTTCTTCCGATATTCTATATTTCATATTCTTTTTGTTACTTCTTCCAGGATTCTATATTTCTTATTCTTTTTCTTGCTTCTTCAAGGATACAATATTCATTATTGTTTTTGTGACTTCCTCCAGGTTTCAATATTTCTAATTTTTTTGTCACTTCCTCCAGGATAGTATATTTGTTATTCTTTTTGTTACTTCATCCAGGATTCAATATTTCTTATTCCTTTTGTTACTTCCTCCAGCATTCAATATTTATTATTATTTTTGTTACTTCCTCCAGCATTCAATATTTATTATTCTTTATGTTACTTCCTCCAGGATTCAATATTTGTTATACTTTTTGTTACTTCCTCCAGGATTCAATATTTGTTATTCTCTTTGTTACTTCCTCCAGGATTCTATATTTCTTATTCTTTTTGTTACTTCTTCCAGGATTCAATATTTCTTATTCTTTATGTTACTCCCTCCAGGTTTCAATATTTGTTATTCTTTTTGTTACTTCCTCCAGGATTCAATATTTCTTATACTTTTTGTTGCTGCTTCCAGGATTCAATATTTGTTATTCTTTATCTTGCTTCTTCCAGGATTCAATATTTCTTATTCTTTTTGTTACTTCCTCCAGGATTCAATATTTCTTATTCTTTTTGTTGCTACTTCCAGGATTCAATATTTCTTATACTTTTTGTTACTTCCTCCAGCATTCTATATTTCTTATTCCTTTTGTTGCTTCTGCCATTATAAAATATTTCTTATTCTTTTTGTTACTTCCTCCAGGATTCTAAAGTTCTTAAAATTTTTCTTGCATCTTTCAGGATTCAATATTTGTTATTCTTTTTGTTACTTCCTCCAGGATTCAATATTTGTTATTCTTTTTGTTACTTCCTCGAGGATTCTATATTTCTTATTCTTTTTCTTGCTTCTTTCAGGATTCAATATTTCTTATTCTTTTTCTTGCTTCTTCCTGGATTGAATATTTCTTATACTTTTTGTTACTTCCTCCAGGTTTCAATATGTCTTGATCTTTTTGTTACTTCCTCCATCATTGTATATTTCTTATTCTTTTTGTTACTTCCTCCAGGATTCAATATTTCTTATTCTTTTTGTTGCTACTTCCAGGATTCTATATTTCTTTTTCTTTTTCTTGCTTCTTCCAGGATTCAATATTTCTTATACTTTTTGTTACTTCTTCCAGGATTCTATATTTGGTATTCTTTTTCTTACTTCTTCCGATATTCTATGTTTCATATTCTTTTTGTTACTTCTTCCAGGATTCAATATTTGTTATTCTTTTTCTTGCTTGCTTCTTCCAGGATTCAATATTTCTTATTCTTTTTGTTACTTCTTTTATGATTCTATATTTCTTATTCTTTGTCTTGCTTTTTCAAGGATTCAATATTTATTATTGTTTTTGTTACTTCCTCCAGGTTTTAATATTTCTAATTTTTTTGTCACTTCCTCCAGGATAGTATATTTGTTATTTTTTTGTTACTTCATCCAGGATTCAATATTTCTTATTCCTTTTGTTACTTCCTCCAGCATTCAATATTTATTATTATTTTTGTTACTTCCTCCAGGATTCAATATTTTTTATTCTTTATGTTACTTCCTCCAGGATTCAATATTTGTTATTCTTTTTGTTACTTCCTCCAGGATTCAATATTTATTATTCTCTTTGTTACTTCCTCCAGGATTCTATATTTCTTATTCTTTTTGTTGCTACTTCCAGGATTCAATATTTCTTATTCTTTATCTTGCTTCTTCCAGGATTCAATATTTCTTATTCTTTTTGTTACTTCCTCCAGTATTCAATATTTCTTATTCTTTTTCTTGCTACTTCCAGGATTCAATATTTCTTATACTTTTTGTTACTTCCTCCTGGATTCTATATTTCTTATTCCTTTTGTTGCTTCTTCCACTATTCAATATTTCTTATTCTTTTTGTTACTTCCTCCAGGATTCTAAAGTTCTTAAAATTTTTCTTGCATCTTTCAGGATTCAATATTTGTTATTCTTTTTGTTACTTCCTCCAGGATTCAATATTTCTTATTCTTTTTGTTACCTCCTCGAGGATTCTATATTTCTTATTCGTTTTCTTGCTTCTTTCAGGATTCAATATTTCTTATTCTTTTTCTTGCTTCTTCCTGAATTGAATATTTCTTATACTTTTTGTTACTTCCTCCAGGTTTCAATATGTCTTAATCTTTTTGTTACTTCCTACATGATTGTATATTTCTTATTCTTTTTGTTACTTCCTCCAGGATTCAATATTTCTTATTCTTTTTGTTGCTACTTCCAGGATTCTATATTTCTTTTTCTTTTTCTTGCTTCTTCCAGGATTCAATATTTCTTATTCTTTTTCTTGCTTCTTCCAGGATTCAATATTTCTTATACTTTTTGTTACTTCTTCCAGGATTCTATATTTGGTATTCTTTTTCTTGCTTCTTCCGATATTCTATATTTCATATTCTTTTTGTTACTTCTTCCAGGATTCAATATGTGTTATTCTTTTTCTTGCTTCTTCCAGGAGTCAATATTTCTTATTCTTTTTGTTACTTCTTCCATGATTCTATATTTCTTATTCTTTTTCTTGCTTTTTTAAGGATTCAATATTTATTATTGTTTTTGTTACTTCCTCCAGGTTTCAATATTTCTAATTTTTTTGTCACTTCCTCCAGGATAGTATATTTGTTATTCTTTTTGTTACTTCATCCAGGATTCAATATTTCTTATTCTTTTTGTTACTTCCTCCAGCATTCAATATTTCTTATTCTTTTTGTTACTTCCTCCAGGATTCAATATTTTTTATTCTTTATGTTACTTCCTCCAGGATTCAATATTTTTTATTCTTTTTGTTACTTCCTCCAGGATTCAATATTTGTTATTCTCTTTGTTACTTCCTCCAGGATTCTATATTTCTTATTCTTTTTGTTACTTCTTCCAGGATTCAATATTTCTTATTCTTTTTCTTGCTTCTTCCAGGATTCTTAATTTATTATTGTTTTTGTTACTTCCTCAAGGATTCAATATTTCTTATTCTTTATGTTTCTCCCTCCAGCATTCAATATTTGTTATTGTCTTTGTTACTTCCTCCAGGATTCTATATTTCTTATTCTTTTTGTTACTTCTTCCAGGATTCAATATTTCTTATTCTTTATCTTGCTTCTTCCAGGATTCAATATTTCTTTTTCTTTTTGTTACTTCCTCCAGGATTCAATATTTCTTATTCTTTTTCTTGCTACTTCCAGGATTCAATATTTCTTATACTTTTTGTTACTTCTTCCAGGATTCTATATTTCTTATTCTTTATATTGCTTCATCCAGGATTCATTATTTCTTATTCTTTTTGTTACTTCCTCCAGGTTTGAATATTTCTTAATATTTTTGTTACTTTCTCCATGATTGTTTATTTCTTATTCTTTTTGTTACTTCCTACAGGATTCAATATTTATTATTCTATTTCTTGCTTCTTCCAGGATTCTAATTTTCTTATTTTTTTTGTTTCTTCCTCCAGGATTCAATATTTCTTATTCTTTTTGTTGCGACTTCCAGGATTCAATATTTCTTATTCTTTTTCTTGCTTCTTCCAGGTTTCACTATTTCTTATTCTTTTTGTTACTTCCTCCAGGATTCTATATTTCTTATTCTTTTTCTTTCTTCTTCCAGCATTCAATATTTCTTATTCTTTTTGATACTTCCTCCAGCATTCAATATTTGTTATTCTTTTTGTTGCTTCTTCCAGGATTCAATATTTCTAATTCTTTTTGTTGCTATTTCCAGGATTCATAATTTCTTATTCTTTTTGTAGCTACTTCCAGGATTCAATATTTCTTATTCATTTTGTTGCTACTTCCAGGATTCAATATTTCTAATTCTGTTCGTTACATCCTCCAGGATTCTATATTTCTTATTCTTTTTCTTGCATCTTCCAGGATTCTATATTTCATATACTTTTTGTTACTTCTTCCAGGATTCAATATTTCTTATTCTTTTTCTTGCTCCTTCCAGGATTCAATATTTCTTATTCTTTTTGTTACTTCCTCCAGCAATCAATATTTATTATTATTTTTGTTACTTCCTCCAGGATTCAATATTTCTTATTCTTTTTGTTGCGATTTCCAGGATTCAATATTTATTATTCATTTTGTTGCTTCTTCCAGGATTCACTATTTCTTATTCTTTTTGTTACTTCCTCCAGGATTCAATATTTGTTATTCACTTTGTTACTTCCTCCAGGATTCAATATTTTATATTCTTTTTGTTACTTCCTCCAGGATTCAATATTTCTTATTCTTTTTGTTACTTCCTCCAGGATTCAATATTTCTTATTCTCTTTGTTACTTTCTCCAGGATTCTATATTTCTGATTCTTTTTGTTACTTCTTCCTGGATTCAATATTTCTTATTCGTTTTCTTGCTTCTTCCAGGATTCTAAATTTCTTATTCTTTGTGTTAGTTCCTCCAGGATTCAATATTTCTTATTGTTTTTGTCACTTTCTCCAGCATTCAAAATATATTATTCTTTTTGATACTATCTCCAGGATTCTATATTTCTTATTCTTTTTGTTGCTACTTCCAGGATTCTATATTTCTGATTCTTTTTCTTGCTTCTTCCAGGATTCAATATTTCTTATTCTTTTTCTTGCTTCTTCCAGGATTCAATATTTCTAATACTTTTTGTTACTTCTTCCAGGATTCTATATTTGGTATTCTTTTTCTTGCTTCTTCCGATATTCTATATTTCATATTCTTTTTGTTACTTCCTCCAGGTTTCAATATTTCTAATTTTTTTGTCACTTCCTCCAGGATAGTATATTTGTTATTCTTTTTGTTACCTCATCCAGGTTTCAATATTTCTTATTCTTTTTGTTACTTCCTCCAGCATTCAATATTTATTATTCTTTATGTTACTTCCTCCAGGATTCAATATTTGTTATACTTTTTGTTACTTCCTCCAGGATTCAATATTTGTTATTCTCTTTGTTACTTCCTCCAGGATTCTATATTTCTTATTCTTTTTGTTACTTCTTCCAGGATTCAATATTTCTTATTCTTTATGTTACTCCCTCCAGGTTTCAATATTTGTTATTCCTTTTGATACTTCCTCCAGGATTCAATATTTCTTATTCTTTTTGTTGCTGCTTCCAGGATTCAATATTTGTTATTCTTTATCTTGCTTCTTCCAGGATTCAATATTTCTTATTCTTTTTGTTACTTCCTCCAGGATTCAATATTTCTTATTCTTTTTGTTGCTACTTCCAGGATTCAATATTTCTTATACTTTTTGTTACTTCCTCCGGGATTCTATATTTCTTATTCCTTTTGTTGCTTCTGCCATTATAAAATATTTCTTATTCTTTTTGTTACTTCCTCCAGGATTCTAAAGTTCTTAAAATTTTTCTTGCATCATTCAGGATTCAATATTTGTTATTCTTTTTGTTACTTCCTCCAGGATTCAATATTTGTTATTCTTTTTGTTACTTCCTCGAGGATTCTATATTTCTTATTCTTTTTCTTGCTTCTTTCAGGATTCAATATTTCTTATTCTTTTTCTTGCTTCTTCCTGGATTGAATATTTCTTATACTTTTTGTTACTTCCTCCAGCAATCAATATTTCTTATATTTTTTGTTACTTCCTCCAGGTTTCAATATGTCTTGATCTTTTTGTTACTTCCTCCATCATTGTATATTTCTTATTCTTTTTGTTACTTCCTCCAGGATTCAATATTTCTTATTCTTTTTGTTGCTACTTCCAGGATTCTATATTTCTTTTTCTTTTTCTTGCTTCTTCCAGGATTCAATATTTCTTATACTTTTTGTTACTTCTTCCAGGATTCTATATTTGGTATTCTTTTTCTTACTTCTTCCGATATTCTATGTTTCATATTCTTTTTGTTACTTCTTCCAGGATTCAATATTTGTTATTCTTTTTCTTGCTTGCTTCTTCCAGGATTCAATATTTCTTATTCTTTTTGTTACTTCTTTTATGATTCTATATTTCTTATTCTTTGTCTTGCTTTTTCAAGGATTCAATATTTATTATTGTTTTTGTTACTTCCTCCAGGTTTTAATATTTCTAATTTTTTTGTCACTTCCTCCAGGATAGTATATTTGTTATTCTTTTTGTTACTTCATCCAGGATTCAATATTTCTTATTCCTTTTGTTACTTCCTCCAGCATTCAATATTTATTATTATTTTTGTTACTTCCTCCAGGATTCAATATTTTTTATTCTTTATGTTACTTCCTCCAGGATTCAATATTTGTTATTCTTTTTGTTACTTCCTCCAGGATTCAATATTTATTATTCTCTTTGTTACTTCCTCCAGGATTCTATATTTCTTATTCTTTTTGTTGCTACTTCCAGGATTCAATATTTCTTATTCTTTATCTTGCTTCTTCCAGGATTCAATATTTCTTATTCTTTTTGTTACTTCATCCAGGATTCAATATTTCTTATTCTTTTTCTTGCTACTTCCAGGATTCAATATTTCTTATACTTTTTGTTACTTCCTCCAGGATTCTATATTTCTTATTCCTTTTGTTGCTTCTTCCACTATTCAATATTTCTTATTCTTTTTGTTACTTCCTCCAGGATTCTAAAGTTCTTAAAATTTTTCTTGCATCTTTCAGGATTCAATATTTGTTATTCTTTTTGTTACTTCCTCCAGGATTCAATATTTGTTATTCTTTTTGTTACTTCCTCGAGGATTCTATATTTCTTATTCTTTTTCTTGCTTCTTTCAGGATTCAATATTTCTTATTCTTTTTCTTGCTTCTTCCTGGATTGAATATTTCTTATACTTTTTGTTACTTCCTCCAGCAATCAATATTTCTTATACTTTTTGTTACTTCCTCCAGGTTTCAATATGTCTTGATCTTTTTGTTACTTCCTCCATCATTGTATATTTCTTATTCTTTTTGTTACTTCCTCCAGGATTCAATATTTCTTATTCTTTTTGTTGCTACTTCCAGGATTCTATATTTCTTTTTCTTTTTCTTGCTTCTTCCAGGATTCAATATTTCTTATACTTTTTGTTACTTCTTCCAGGATTCTATATTTGGTATTCTTTTTCTTACTTCTTCCGATATTCTATGTTTCATATTCTTTTTGTTACTTCTTCCAGGATTCAATATTTGTTATTCTTTTTCTTGCTTGCTTCTTCCAGGATTCAATATTTCTTATTCTTTTTGTTACTTCTTTTATGATTCTATATTTCTTATTCTTTGTCTTGCTTTTTCAAGGATTCAATATTTATTATTGTTTTTGTTACTTCCTCCAGGTTTTAATATTTCTAATTTTTTTGTCACTTCCTCCAGGATAGTATATTTGTTATTCTTTTTGTTACTTCATCCAGGATTCAATATTTCTTATTCCTTTTGTTACTTCCTCCAGCATTCAATATTTATTATTATTTTTGTTACTTCCTCCAGGATTCAATATTTTTTATTCTTTATGTTACTTCCTCCAGGATTCAATATTTGTTATTCGTTTTGTTACTTTCTCCAGGATTCAATATTTATTATTCTCTTTGTTACTTCCTCCAGGATTCTATATTTCTTATTCTTTTTGTTGCTACTTCCAGGATTCAATATTTCTTATTCTTTATCTTGCTTCTTCCAGGATTCAATATTTCTTATTCTTTTTGTTACTTCCTCCAGGATTCAATATTTCTTATTCTTTATGTTTCTCCGTCCAGCATTCAATATTTATTATTCTTTTTGTTACTTCCTCCAGGTTTCAATATTTATTATTCTTTTTGTTACTTCCTCCAGGATTCAATATTTCTTAGTCTTTTTGTTACTTCCTCCAGGATTCAATATTTCTTATTCTTTTTCTTGCTACTTCCAGGATTCAATATTTCTTATTCTTTATCTTGCTTCTTCCAGGATTCAATATTTCTTATTCTTTATGTTACTTCCTCCAGGATTCAATATTTCTTATTCTTTTTCTTGCTACTTCCAGGATTCAATATTTCTTATACTTTTTGTTACTTCCTCCAGGATTCTATATTTCTTATTCCTTTTGTTGCTTCTTCCACTATTCAATATTTCTTATTCTTTTTGTTACTTCCTCCAGGATTCTAAAGTTCTTAAAATTTTTCTTGCATCTTTCAGGATTCAATATTTGTTATTCTTTTTGTTACTTCCTCCAGGATTCAATATTTCTTATTCTTTTTGTTACTTCCTCGAGGAATCTATATTTCCTATTCGTTTTCTTGCTTCTTTCAGGATTCAATATTTCTTATTCTTTTTCTTGCTTCTTCCTGGATTGAATATTTCTTATACTTTTTGTTACTTCCTCCAGGTTTCAATATGTCTTAATCTTTTTGTTACTTCCTCCATGATTGTATATTTCTTATTCTTTTTGTTACTTCCTCCAGGATTCAATATTTCTTATTCTTTTTGTTGCTACTTCCAGGATTCTATATTTATTTTTCTTTTTCTTGCTTCTTCCAGGATTCAATATTTCTTATTCTTTTTCTTGCATCTTCCAGGATTCAATATTTCTTATACTTTTTGTTACTTCTTCCAGGATTCTATATTTGGTATTCTTTTTCTTGCTTCTTCCGATATTCTATATTTCATATTCTTTTTGTTACTTCTTCCAGGATTCAATATGTGTTATTCTTTTTCTTGCTTCTTCCAGGATTCAATATTTTTTATTCTTTTTGTTACTTCTTCCATGATTCTATATTTCTTATTCTTTTTCTTGCTTTTTCAAGGATTCAATATTTATTATTGTTTTTGTTACTTCCTCCAGGTTTCAATATTTCTAATTTTTTTGTCACTTCCTCCAGGATAGTATATTTGTTATTCTTTTTGTTACTTCATCCAGGATTCAATATTTCTTATTCTTTTTGTTACTTCCTCCAGCATTCAATATTTATTATTATTTTTGTTACTTCCTCCAGGATTCAATATTTTTTATTCTTTATGTTACTTCCTCCAGGATTCAATATTTGTTATTCTTTTTGTTACTTCCTCCAGGATTCAATATTTGTTATTCTCTTTGTTACTTCCTCCAGGATTCTATATTTCTTATTCTTTTTGTTACTTCTTCCAGGATTCAATATTTCTTATTCTTTTTCTTGCATCTTCCAGGATTCTTAATTTATTATTCTTTTTGTTACTTCCTCAAGGATTCAATATTTCTTATTCTTTATGTTTCTCCCTCCAGGATTCTATATTTCTTATTCTTTTTGTTACTTCTTCCAGGATTCAATATTTCTTATTCTTTATCTTGCTTCTTCCAGGATTCAATATTTCTTTTTCTTTTTGTTACTTCCTCCAGGATTCAATATTTCTTATTCTTTTTCTTGCTACTTCCAGGATTCACTATTTCTTATACTTTTTGTTACTTCCTCCAGGATTCTATATTTCTTCTTCCTTTTGTTACTTCTTCCACTATTCAATATTTCTTATTCTTTTTGTTACTTCCTCCAGGATTCTAAAGTTCTTAAAATTTTTCTTGCATCTTTCAGGATTCAATATTTGTTATTCTATTTGTTACTTCCTCCAGCATTCAATATTTATTATTATTTTTGTTACTTCCTCCAGGATTCAATATTTTTTATTCTTTATGTTACTTCCTCCAGGATTCAATATTTGTTATTCTTTTTGTTACTTCCTCCAGGATTCAATATTTCTTATTCTTTTTGTTGCTTCTTCCAGGATTCAATATTTGTTATTCTCTTTGTTACTTCTTCCAGGATTCAATATTTCTTAGGTTTCAATATTTCTAACTATTTTTGTCACTTCCTCCAGGATTGTATATTTGTTATTCTCTTTGTTACTTCATCCAGGATTCAATATTTCTTATTCTTTTTGTTACTTCCTCCAGGATTCTATATTTCTTATTCTTTTTGTTACTTCTTCCAGGATTCAATATTTCTTATTCTTTATCTTGCTTCTTCCAGGATTCAATATTTCTTTTTCTTTTTGTTACTTCCTCCAGGATTCAATATTTCTTATTCTTTTTGTTGCTTCTTCCAGGATTCAATATTTGTTATTGTCTTTGTTACTTCTTCCAGGATTCAATATTTCTTAGGTTTCAATATTTCTAACTTTTTTTGTCACTTCCTCCAGGATAGTATATTTGTTATTCTTTTTGTTACTTCATCCAGGATTCAATATTTCTTATTCTTTTTGTTACTTCCTCCAGGATTCAATATTTCTTATTCTTTTTGTTGCGACTTCCAGGATTCAATATTTCTTATTCTTTTTCTTGCTTCTTCCAGGTTTCACTATTTCTTATTCTTTTTGTTACTTCCTCCAGGATTCATAATTTCTTATTCTTTTTGTAGCTACTTCCAGGATTCAATATTTCTTATTCATTTTGTTACTACCTCCAGCATTCAATATTTATTATTCTTTTTCTTGCTTCTTCCAGGATTCTAATTTTCTTATTTTTTTTGTTTCTTCCTCCAGGATTCAATATTTCTTTTTCTTTTTGTTGCGACTTCCAGGATTCAATATTTCTTATTCTTTTTCTTGCTTCTTCCAGGTTTCACTATTTCTAATTCTTTTCGTTACATCCTCCAGGATTCTATATTTCTTATTCTTTTTCTTGCATCTTCCAGGATTCTATATTTCATATACTTTTTGTTACTTCTTCCAGGATTCAATATTTCTTATTCTTTTTCTTGCTCCTTCCAGGATTCAATATTTCTTATTCTTTTTGTTACTTCTTCCAGGATTGTATATTTCTTATTCTTTTTATTACTTCATCCAGGATTCAATATTTCTTATTCTTTTTGTTACTTCCTCCAGCAATCAATATTTATTATTATTTTTGTTACTTCCTTCAGGTTTCGATATTTCTTATTCTTTTTGTTACTTCCACCAGGATTGTATATTTCTTATTCTTTTTATTACTTCATCCAGGATTCAATATTTCTTATTCTTTTTGTTACTTCCTCCAGCAATCAATATTTATTATTATTTTTGTTACTTCCTCCAGGATTCAATATTTCTTATTCTTTTTGTTGCGATTTCCAGGATTCAATATTTATTATTCTTTTTGTTACTTCCTCCAGGATTCAATATTTGTTATTCTCTTTGTTACTTCCTCCAGGATTCAATATTTTATATTCTTTTTGTTACTTCCTCCAGGATTCAATATTTCTTATTCTTTTTGTTACTTCCTCCAGGATTCAATATTTCTTATTCTCTTTGTTACTTCCTCCAGGATTCTATATTTCTGATTCTTTGTGTTACTTCTTCCTGGATTCAATGTTTCTTATTCGTTTTCTTGCTTCTTCCAGGATTCTAAATTTCTTATTCTTTTTGTTAGTTCCTCCAGGATTCAATATTTCTTATTCTTTTTGTCACTTCCTCCAGCATTCAAAATTTATTATTCTTTTTGATACTATCTCCAGGATTCTATATTTTTTATTCTTTTTGTTGCTACTTCCAGGATTCTATATTTCTTATTCTTTTTCTTGCTTCTTCCTGGATTCAATATTTCTTATACTTTTTGTTACTTCCTCCAGCAATCAATATTTCTTATACTTTTTGTTACTTCCTCCAGGTTTCAATATGTCTTGATCTTTTTGTTACTTCCTCCATGATTGTATACTTCTTATTCTTTTTGTTACTTCCTCCAGGATTCAATATTTCTTATTCTTTTTGTTGCTACTTCCAGGATTCTATATTTCTTTTTCTTTTTCTTGCTTCTTCCAGGATTCAATATTTCTTATACTTTTTGTTACTTCTTCCAGGATTCTATATTTGGTATTCTTTTTCTTACTTCTTCCGATATTCTATGTTTCATATTCTTTTTGTTACTTCTTCCAGGATTCAATATTTGTTATTCTTTTTCTTGCTTGCTTCTTCCAGGATTCAATATTTCTTATTCTTTTTGTTACTTCTTTTATGATTCTATATTTCTTATTCTTTGTCTTGCTTTTTCAAGGATTCAATATTTATTATTGTTTTTGTTACTTCCTCCAGGTTTTAATATTTCTAATTTTTTTGTCACTTCCTCCAGGATAGTATATTTGTTATTCTTTTTGTTACTTCATCCAGGATTCAATATTTCTTATTCCTTTTGTTACTTCCTCCACCATTCAATATTTATTATTATTTTTGTTACTTCCTCCAGGATTCAATATTTTTTATTCTTTATGTTACTTCCTCCAGGATTCAATATTTGTTATTCTTTTTGTTACTTCCTCCAGGATTCAATATTTATTATTCTCTTTGTTACTTCCTCCAGGATTCTATATTTCTTATTCTTTTTGTTGCTACTTCCAGGATTCAATATTTCTTATTCTTTATCTTGCTTCTTCCAGGATTCAATATTTCTTATTCTTTTTGTTACTTCCTCCAGGATTCAATATTTCTTATTCTTTTTCTTGCTACTTCCAGGATTCAATATTTCTTATACTTTTTGTTACTTCCTCCAGGATTCTATATTTCTTATTCCTTTTGTTGCTTCCTCCACTATTCAATATTTCTTATTCTTTTTGTTACTTCCTCCAGGATTCTAAGGTTCTTAAAATTTTTCTTGCATCTTTCAGGATTCAATATTTGTTATTCTTTTTGTTACTTCCTCCAGGATTCAATATTTGTTATTCTTTTTGTTACTTCCTCGAGGATTCTATATTTCTTATTCTTTTTCTTGCTTCTTTCAGGATTCAATATTTCTTATTCTTTTTCTTGCTTCTTCCTGGATTGAATATTTCTTATACTTTTTGTTACTTCCTCCAGCAATCAATATTTCTTATACTTTTTGTTACTTCCTCCAGGTTTCAATATGTCTTGATCTTTTTGTTACTTCCTCCATCATTGTATATTTATTATTCTTTTTGTTACTTCCTCCAGGATTCAATATTTCTTATTCTTTTTGTTGCTACTTCCAGGATTCTATATTTCTTTTTCTTTTTCTTGCTTCTTCCAGGATTCAATATTTCTTATACTTTTTGTTACTTCTTCCAGGATTCTATATTTGGTATTCTTTTTCTTACTTCTTCCGATATTCTATGTTTCATATTCTTTTTGTTACTTCTTCCAGGATTCAATATTTGTTATTCTTTTTCTTGCTTGCTTCTTCCAGGATTCAATATTTCTTATTCTTTTTGTTACTTCTTTTATGATTCTATATTTCTTATTCTTTGTCTTGCTTTTTCAAGGATTCAATATTTATTATTGTTTTTGTTACTTCCTCCAGGTTTTAATATTTCTAATTTTTTTGTCACTTCCTCCAGGATAGTATATTTGTTATTCTTTTTGTTACTTCATCCAGGATTCAATATTTCTTATTCCTTTTGTTACTTCCTCCAGCATTCAATATTTATTATTATTTTTGTTACTTCCTCCAGGATTCAATATTTTTTATTCTTTATGTTACTTCCTCCAGGATTCAATATTTGTTATTCTTTTTGTTACTTTCTCCAGGATTCAATATTTATTATTCTCTTTGTTACTTCCTCCAGGATTCTATATTTCTTATTCTTTTTGTTGCTACTTCCAGGATTCAATATTTCTTATTCTTTATCTTGCTTCTTCCAGGATTCAATATTTCTTATTCTTTTTATTACTTCCTCCAGGATTCAATATTTCTTATTCTTTATGTTTCTCCGTCCAGCATTCAATATTTATTATTCTTTTTGTTACTTCCTCCAGGATTCAATATTTCTTATTCTTTTTGTTACTTCCTCCAGGATTCAATATTTCTTATTCTTTTTCTTGCTACTTCCAGGATTCAATATTTCTTATTCTTTATCTTGCTTCTTCCAGGATTCAATATTTCTTATTCTTTTTGTTACTACCTCCAGGATTCAATATTTCTTATTCTTTTTCTTGCTACTTCCAGGATTCAATATTTCTTATACTTTTTGTTACTTCCTCCAGGATTCTATATTTCTTATTCCTTTTGTTGCTTCTTCCACTATTCAATATTTCTTATTCTTTTTGTTACTTCCTCCAGGATTCTAAAGTTCTTAAAATTTTTCTTGCATCTTTCAGGATTCAATATTTGTTATTCTATTTGTTACTTCCTCCAGGATTCAATATTTCTTATTCTTTTTGTTACTTCCTCGAGGAATCTATATTTCCTATTCGTTTTCTTGCTTCTTTCAGGATTCAATATTTCTTATTCTTTTTCTTGCTTCTTCCTGGATTGAATATTTCTTATACTTTTTGTTACTTCCTCCAGGTTTCAATATGTCTTAATCTTTTTGTTACTTCCTCCATGATTGTATATTTCTTATTCTTTTTGTTACTTCCTCCAGGATTCAATATTTCTTATTCTTTTTGTTGCTACTTCCAGGATTCTATATTTATTTTTCTTTTTCTTGCTTCTTCCAGGATTCAATATTTCTTATTCTTTTTCTTGCTTCTTCCAGGATTCAATATTTCTTATACTTTTTGTTACTTCTTCCAGGATTCTATATTTGGTATTCTTTTTCTTGCTTCTTCCGATATTCTATATTTCATATTCTTTTTGTTACTTCTTCCAGGATTCAATATGTGTTATTCTTTTACTTGCTTCTTCCAGGATTCAATATTTTTTATTCTTTTTGTTACTTCTTCCATGATTCTATATTTCTTATTCTTTTTCTTGCTTTTTCAAGGATTCAATATTTATTATTGTTTTTGTTACTTCCTCCAGGTTTCAATATTTCTAATTTTTTTGTCACTTCCTCCAGGATAGTATATTTGTTATTCTTTTTGTTACTTCATCCAGGATTCAATATTTCTTATTCTTTTTGTTACTTCCTCCAGCATTCAATATTTATTATTATTTTTGTTACTTCCTCCAGGATTCAATATTTTTTATTCTTTATGTTACTTCCTCCAGGATTCAATATTTGTTATTCTTTTTGTTACTTCCTCCAGGATTCAATATTTGTTATTCTCTTTGTTACTTCCTCCAGGATTCTATATTTCTTATTCTTTTTGTTACTTCTTCCAGGATTTAATATTTCTTATTCTTTTTCTTGCATCTTCCAGGATTCTTAATTTATTATTCTTTTTGTTACTTCCTCAAGGATTCAATATTTCTTATTCTTTATGTTTCTCCCACCAGGATTCTATATTTCTTATTCTTTTTGTTACTTCTTCCAGGATTCAATATTTCTTATTCTTTATCTTGCTTCTTCCAGGATTCAATATTTCTTTTTCTTTTTGTTACTTCCTCCAGGATTCAATATTTCTTATTCTTTTTCTTGCTACTTCCAGGATTCACTATTTCTTATACTTTTTGTTACTTCCTCCAGGATTCTATATTTCTTCTTCCTTTTGTTACTTCTTCCACTATTCAATATTTCTTATTCTTTTTGTTACTTCCTCCAGGATTCTAAAGTTCTTAAAATTTTTCTTGCATCTTTCAGGATTCAATATTTGTTATTCTTTTTGTTACTTCCTCCAGGATTCAATATTTCTTATTCTTTTTGTTACTTCCTCGAGGAATCTATATTTCCTATTCGTTTTCTTGCTTCTTTCAGGATTCAATATTTATTATTCTTTTTCTTGCTTCTTCCTGGATTGAATATTTCTTATACTTTTTGTTACTTCCTCCAGGTTTCAATATGTCTTAATCTTTTTGTTACTTCCTCCATGATTGTATATTTCTTATTCTTTTTGTTACATCCTCCAGGATTCAATATTTCTTATTCTTTTTGTTGCTACTTCCAGGATTCTATATTTCTTTTTCTTTATCTTGCTTCTTCCAGGATTCAATATTTCTTATTCTTTTTCTTGCTTCTTCCAGGATTCAATATTTCTTATACTTTTTGTTACTTCTTCCAGGATTCTATATTTGGTATTCTTTTTCTTGCTTCTTCCGATATTCTATATTTCATATTCTTTTTGTTACTTCTTCCAGGATTCAATATGTGTTATTCTTTTTCTTGCTTCTTCCAGGATTCAATATTTCTTATTCTTTTTGTTACTTCTTCCATGATTCTATATTTCTTATTCTTTTTCTTGCTTTTTCAAGGATTCAATATTTATTATTGTTTTTGTTACTTCCTCCAGGTTTCAATATTTCTAACTTTTTTTGTCACTTCCTCCAGGATAGTATATTTGTTATTCTTTTTGTTACTTCATCCAGGATTCAATATTTCTTATTCTTTTTGTTACTTCCTCCAGCATTCAATATTTATTATTATTTTTGTTACTTCCTCCAGGATTCAATATTTTTTATTCTTTATGTTACTTCCTCCAGGATTCAATATTTGTTATTCTTTTTGTTACTTCCTCCAGGATTCAATATTTCTTATTCTTTTTGTTGCTTCTTCCAGGATTCAATATTTGTTATTCTCTTTGTTACTTCTTCCAGGATTCAATATTTCTTAGGTTTCAATATTTCTAACTATTTTTGTCACTTCCTCCAGGATAGTATATTTGTTATTCTTTTTGTTACTTCATCCAGGATTCAATATTTCTTATACTTTTTGTTACTTCCTCCAGGATTCTATATTTCTTATTCTTTTTGTTACTTCTTCCAGGATTCAATATTTCTTATTCTTTATCTTGCTTCTTCCAGGATTCAATATTTCTTTTTCTTTTTGTTACTTCCTCCAGGATTCAATATTTCTTATTCTTTTTGTTGCTTCTTCCAGGATTCAATATTTGTTATTCTCTTTGTTACTTCTTCCAGGATTCAATATTTCTTAGGTTTCAATATTTCTAACTTATTTTGTCACTTCCTCCAGGATAGTATATTTGTTATTCTTTTTGTTACTTCATCCAGGATTCAATATTTCTTATTCTTTTTGTTACTTCCTCCAGGATTCAATATTTCTTATTCTTTTTGTTGCGACTTCCAGGATTCAATATTTCTTATTCTTTTTCTTGCTTCTTCCAGGTTTCACTATTTCTTATTCTTTTTGTTACTTCCTCCAGGATTCATAATTTCTTATTCTTTTTGTAGCTACTTCCAGGATTCAATATTTCTTATTCATTTTGTTACTACCTCCAGCATTCAATATTTATTATTCTTTTTCTTGCTTCTTCCAGGATTCTAATTTTCTTATTTTTTTTGTTTCTTCCTCCAGGATTCAATATTTCTTTTTCTTTTTGTTGCGACTTCCAGGATTCAATATTTCTTATTCTTTTTCTTGCTT
This sequence comes from Octopus bimaculoides, assembly GCF_046866305.1. Lineage (NCBI taxonomy): Eukaryota > Metazoa > Mollusca > Cephalopoda > Octopoda > Octopodidae > Octopus > Octopus bimaculoides. The sequence continues at coordinate 180,993 of NW_028315302.1, read as the reverse complement.
CTTCCAGGTTTCACTATTTCTAATTCTTTTCGTTACATCCTCCAGGATTCTATATTTCTTATTCTTTTTCTTGCATCTTCCAGGATTCTATATTTCATATACTTTTTGTTACTTCTTCCAGGATTCAATAATTCTTATTCTTTTTCTTGCTCCTTCCAGGATTCAATATTTCTTATTCTTTTTGTTACTTCTTCCAGGATTGTATATTTCTTATTCTTTTTATTACTTCATCCAGGATTCAATATTTCTTATTCTTTTTGTTACTTCCTCCAGCAATCAATATTTATTATTATTTTTGTTACTTCCTTCAGGTTTCGATATTTCTTATTCTTTTTGTTACTTCCACCAGGATTGTATATTTCTTATTCTTTTTATTACTTCATCCAGGATTCAATATTTCTTATTCTTTTTGTTACTTCCTCCAGCAATCAATATTTATTATTATTTTTGTTACTTCCTCCAGGATTCAATATTTCTTATTCTTTTTGTTGCGATTTCCAGGATTCAATATTTATTATTCTTTTTGTTACTTCCTCCAGGATTCAATATTTGTTATTCTCTTTGTTACTTCCTCCAGGATTCAATATTTTATATTCTTTTTGTTACTTCCTCCAGGATTCAATATTTCTTATTCTTTTTGTTACTTCCTCCAGGATTCAATATTTCTTATTCTCTTTGTTACTTCCTCCAGGATTCTATATTTCTGATTCTTTGTGTTACTTCTTCCTGGATTCAATGTTTCTTATTCGTTTTCTTGCTTCTTCCAGGATTCTAAATTTCTTATTCTTTTTGTTAGTTCCTCCAGGATTCAATATTTCTTATTCTTTTTGTCACTTCCTCCAGCATTCAAAATTTATTATTCTTTTTGATGCTATCTCCAGGATTCTATATTTTTTATTCTTTTTGTTGCTACTTCCAGGATTCTATATTTCTTATTCTTTTTCTTGCTTCTTCCAGGATTCAATATTTCTTATTCTTTTACTTGCTTCTTCCAGGATTCAATATTTCTAATACTTTTTGTTACTTCTTCCAGGATTCTATATTTGGTATTCTTTTTCTTGCTTCTTCCGATATTCTATATTTCATATTCTTTTTGTTACTTCTTCCAGGATTCAATATTTGTTATTCTTTTTGTTACTTCTTCCAGGATTCAATATTTGTTATTCTTTTTGTTACTTCTTCCAGGATTCTATATTTCTTATTCTTTTTCTTGCTTCTTCAAGGATACAATATTCATTATTGTTTTTGTTACTTCCTCCAGGTTTCAATATTTCTAATTTTTTTGTCACTTCCTCCAGGATAGTATATTTGTTATTCTTTTTGTTACCTCATCCAGGATACAATATTTCTTATTCTTTTTGTTACTTCCTCCAGCATTCAATATTTATTATTCTTTATGTTACTTCCTCCAGGATTCAATATTTGTTATTCTTTTTGTTACTTCCTCCAGGATTCAATATTTGTTATTCTCTTTGTTACTTCCTCCAGGATTCTAGATTTCTTATTCTTTTTGTTACTTCTTCCAGGATTCAATATTTCTTATTCTTTATGTTACTCCCTCCAGCATTCAATATTTATTATTGTTTTTGTTACTTCCTCCAGGTTTCAATATTTGTTATTCTTTTTGTTACTTCCTCCAGGATTCAATATTTCTTATTCTTTTTGTTGCTGCTTCCAGGATTCAATATTTGTTATTCTTTATCTTGCTTCTTCCAGGATTCAATATTTCTTATTCTTTTTGTTACTTCCTCCAGGATTCAATATTTCTTATTCTTTTTCTTGCTACTTCCAGGATTCAATATTTCTTATACTTTTTGTTACTTCCTCCAGGATTCTATATTTCTTATTCCTTTTGTTGCTTCTGCCACTATTCAATATTTCTTATTCTTTTTGTTACTTTTTCCTGGATTGAATATTTCTTATACTTTTTGTTACTTCCTCCAGGTTTCAATATGTCTTAATCTTTTTGTTACTTCCTCCAGGATTCAATATTTGTTATTCTTTTTGTTACTTCCTCGAGGATTCTATATTTCTTATTCTTTTTCTTGCTTCTTCCAGGATTCAATATTTGTTATTCTCTTTGTTACTTCTTCCAGGATTCAATATTTCTTAGGTTTCAATATTTCTAACTATTTTTGTCACTTCCTCCAGGATAGTATATTTGTTATTCTTTTTGTTACTTCATCCAGGATTCAATATTTCTTATACTTTTTGTTACTTCCTCCAGGATTCTATATTTCTTATTCTTTTTGTTACTTCTTCCAGGATTCAATATTTCTTATTCTTTATCTTGCTTCTTCCAGGATTCAATATTTCTTTTTCTTTTTGTTACTTCCTCCAGGATTCAATATTTCTTATTCTTTTTGTTGCTTCTTCCAGGATTCAATATTTGTTATTCTCTTTGTTACTTCTTCCAGGATTCAATATTTCTTAGGTTTCAATATTTCTAACTTATTTTGTCACTTCCTCCAGGATAGTATATTTGTTATTCTTTTTGTTACTTCATCCAGGATTCAATATTTCTTATTCTTTTTGTTACTTCCTCCAGGATTCAATATTTCTTATTCTTTTTGTTGCGACTTCCAGGATTCAATATTTCTTATTCTTTTTCTTGCTTCTTCCAGGTTTCACTATTTCTTATTCTTTTTGTTACTTCCTCCAGGATTCATAATTTCTTATTCTTTTTGTAGCTACTTCCAGGATTCAATATTTCTTATTCATTTTGTTACTACCTCCAGCATTCAATATTTATTATTCTTTTTCTTGCTTCTTCCAGGATTCTAATTTTCTTATTTTTTTTGTTTCTTCCTCCAGGATTCAATATTTCTTTTTCTTTTTGTTGCGACTTCCAGGATTCAATATTTCTTATTCTTTTTCTTGCTTCTTCCAGGTTTCACTATTTCTAATTCTTTTCGTTACATCCTCCAGGATTCTATATTTCTTATTCTTTTTCTTTCATCTTCCAGGATTCTATATTTCATATACTTTTTGTTACTTCTTCCAGGATTCAATAATTCTTATTCTTTTTCTTGCTCCTTCCAGGATTCAATATTTCTTATTCTTTTTGTTACTTCTTCCAGGATTGTATATTTCTTATTCTTTTTATTACTTCATCCAGGATTCAATATTTCTTATTCTTTTTGTTACTTCCTCCAGCAATCAATATTTATTATTATTTTTGTTACTTCCTTCAGGTTTCGATATTTCTTATTCTTTTTGTTACTTCCACCAGGATTGTATATTTCTTATTCTTTTTATTACTTCATCCAGGATTCAATATTTCTTATTCTTTTTGTTACTTCCTCCAGCAATCAATATTTATTATTATTTTTGTTACTTCCTCCAGGATTCAATATTTCTTATTCTTTTTGTTGCGATTTCCAGGATTCAATATTTATTATTCTTTTTGTTACTTCCTCCAGGATTCAATATTTGTTATTCTCTTTGTTACTTCCTCCAGGATTCAATATTTTATATTCTTTTTGTTACTTCCTCCAGGATTCAATATTTCTTATTCTTTTTGTTACTTCCTCCAGGATTCAATATTTCTTATTCTCTTTGTTACTTCCTCCAGGATTCTATATTTCTGATTCTTTGTGTTACTTCTTCCTGGATTCAATGTTTCTTATTCGTTTTCTTGCTTCTTCCAGGATTCTAAATTTCTTATTCTTTTTGTTAGTTCCTCCAGGATTCAATATTTCTTATTCTTTTTGTCACTTCCTCCAGCATTCAAAATTTATTATTCTTTTTGATGCTATCTCCAGGATTCTATATTTTTTATTCTTTTTGTTGCTACTTCCAGGATTCTATATTTCTTATTCTTTTTCTTGCTTCTTCCAGGATTCAATATTTCTTATTCTTTTACTTGCTTCTTCCAGGATTCAATATTTCTAATACTTTTTGTTACTTCTTCCAGGATTCTATATTTGGTATTCTTTTTCTTGCTTCTTCCGATATTCTATATTTCATATTCTTTTTGTTACTTCTTCCAGGATTCAATATTTGTTATTCTTTTTGTTACTTCTTCCAGGATTCAATATTTGTTATTCTTTTTGTTACTTCTTCCAGGATTCTATATTTCTTATTCTTTTTCTTGCTTCTTCAAGGATACAATATTCATTATTGTTTTTGTTACTTCCTCCAGGTTTCAATATTTCTAATTTTTTTGTCACTTCCTCCAGGATAGTATATTTGTTATTCTTTTTGTTACCTCATCCAGGATTCAATATTTCTTATTCTTTTTGTTACTTCCTCCAGCATTCAATATTTATTATTCTTTATGTTACTTCCTCCAGGATTCAATATTTGTTATTCTTTTTGTTACTTCCTCCAGGATTCAATATTTGTTATTCTCTTTGTTACTTCCTCCAGGATTCTAGATTTCTTATTCTTTTTGTTACTTCTTCCAGGATTCAATATTTCTTATTCTTTATGTTACTCCCTCCAGCATTCAATATTTATTATTGTTTTTGTTACTTCCTCCAGGTTTCAATATTTGTTATTCTTTTTGTTACTTCCTCCAGGATTCAATATTTCTTATTCTTTTTGTTGCTGCTTCCAGGATTCAATATTTGTTATTCTTTATCTTGCTTCTTCCAGGATTCAATATTTCTTATTCTTTTTGTTACTTCCTCCAGGATTCAATATTTCTTATTCTTTTTCTTGCTACTTCCAGGATTCAATATTTCTTATACTTTTTGTTACTTCCTCCAGGATTCTATATTTCTTATTCCTTTTGTTGCTTCTGCCACTATTCAATATTTCTTATTCTTTTTGTTACTTTTTCCTGGATTGAATATTTCTTATACTTTTTGTTACTTCCTCCAGGTTTCAATATGTCTTAATCTTTTTGTTACTTCCTCCAGGATTCAATATTTGTTATTCTTTTTGTTACTTCCTCGAGGATTCTATATTTCTTATTCTTTTTCTTGCTTCTTTCAGGATTCAATATTTCTTATTCTTTTTCTTGCTTCTTCCTGGATTGTATATTTCTTATTCTTTTTGTTACTTCCTCCAGGATTCAATATTTCTTATTCTTTTTGTTACTTCTTCCAGGATTCTATATTTGGTATTCTTTTTCTTACTTCTTCCGATATTCTATATTTCATATTCTTTTTGTTACTTCTTCCAGGATTCAATATTTGTTATGCTTTTTCTTGCTTGCTTCTTCCAGGATTCAATATTTCTTATTCTTTTTGTTACTTCTTTTATGATTCTATATTTCTTATTCTTTGTCATGCTTTTTCAAGGATTCAATATTTATTATTGTTTTTGTTACTTCCTCCAGGTTTTAATATTTCTAATTTTTTTGTCACTTCCTCCAGGATAGTATATTTGTTATTCTTTTTGTTACTTCATCCAGGATTCAATATTTCTTATTCTTTATGTTACTTCCTCCAGGATTCAATATTTGTTATTCTTTTTGTTACTTCCTGCAGGATTCAATATTTGTTATTCTCTTTGTTACATCCTCCAGGATTCTATATTTCTTATTCTTTTTGTTACTTCTTCCAGGATTCAATATTTCTTATTCTTTTTCTTGCTTCTTCCAGAATTCTTAATTTCTTATTCTTTTTGTTACTTCCTCAAGGATTCAATATTTCTTATTCTTTATGTTTCTCCATCCAGCATTCAATATTTATTATACTTTTTGTTACTTCCTCCAGGTTTCAATATTTATTATTCTTTTTGTTACTTCCTCCAGGATTCAATATTTCTTATTCTTTTTGTTACTTCTTCCAGGATTCTATATTTGTATTCTTTTTCTTGCTTCTTCCGATATTCTATATTTCATATTCTTTTTGTTACTTCTTCCAGGATTCAATATTTGTTATTCTTTTTGTTACTTCTTCCAGGATTCAATATTTGTTATTCTTTTTGTTACTTCTTCCAGGATTCTATATTTCTTATTCTTTTTCTTGCTTCTTCAAGGATACAATATTCATTATTGTTTTTGTTACTTCCTCCAGGTTTCAATATTTCTAATTTTTTTGTCACTTCCTCCAGGATAGTATATGTGTTATTCTTTTTGTTACCTCATCCAGGATTCAATATTTCTTATTCTTTTTGTTACTTCCTCCAGCATTCAATATTTATTATTCTTTATGTTACTTCCTCCAGGATTCAATATTTGTTATTCTTTTTGTTACTTCCTCCAGGATTCAATATTTGTTATTCTCTTTGTTACTTCCTCCAGGATTCTAGATTTCTTATTCTTTTTGTTACTTCTTCCAGGATTCAATATTTCTTATTCTTTATGTTACTCCCTCCAGCATTCAATATTTATTATTGTTTTTGTTACTTCCTCCAGGTTTCAATATTTGTTATTCTTTTTGTTACTTCCTCCAGGATTCAATATTTCTTATTCTTTTTGTTGCTGCTTCCAGGATTCAATATTTGTTATTCTTTATCTTGCTTCTTCCAGGATTCAATATTTCTTATTCTTTTTGTTACTTCCTCCAGGATTCAATATTTCTTATTCTTTTTCTTGCTACTTCCAGGATTCAATATTTCTTATACTTTTTGTTACTTCCTCCAGGATTCTATATTTCTTATTCCTTTTGTTGCTTCTGCCACTATTCAATATTTCTTATTCTTTTTGTTACTTTTTCCTGGATTGAATATTTCTTATACTTTTTGTTACTTCCTCCAGGTTTCAATATTTGTTATTCTTTTTGTTACTTCCTCGAGGATTCTATATTTCTTATTCTTTTTCTTGCTTCTTTCAGGATTCAATATTTCTTATTCTTTTTCTTGCTTCTTCCTGGATTGTATATTTCTTATTCTTTTTGTTACTTCCTCCAGGATTCAATATTTCTTATTCTTTTTGTTACTTCTTCCAGGATTCTATATTTGGTATTCTTTTTCTTACTTCTTCCGATATTCTATATTTCATATTCTTTTTGTTACTTCTTCCAGGATTCAATATTTGTTATGCTTTTTCTTGCTTGCTTCTTCCAGGATTCAATATTTCTTATTCTTTTTGTTACTTCTTTTATGATTCTATATTTCTTATTCTTTGTCATGCTTTTTCAAGGATTCAATATTTATTATTGTTTTTGTTACTTCCTCCAGGTTTTAATATTTCTAATTTTTTTGTCACTTCCTCCAGGATAGTATATTTGTTATTCTTTTTGTTACTTCATCCAGGATTCAATATTTCTTATTCTTTATGTTACTTCCTCCAGGATTCAATATTTGTTATTCTTTTTGTTACTTCCTGCAGGATTCAATATTTGTTATTCTCTTTGTTACATCCTCCAGGATTCTATATTTCTTATTCTTTTTGTTACTTCTTCCAGGATTCAATATTTCTTATTCTTTTTCTTGCTTCTTCCAGAATTCTTAATTTCTTATTCTTTTTGTTACTTCCTCAAGGATTCAATATTTCTTATTCTTTATGTTTCTCCATCCAGCATTCAATATTTATTATACTTTTTGTTACTTCCTCCAGGTTTCAATATTTATTATTCTTTTTGTTACTTCCTCCAGGATTCAATATTTCTTATTCTTTTTGTTACTTCTTCCAGGATTCTATATTTGTATTCTTTTTCTTGCTTCTTCCGATATTCTATATTTCATATTCTTTTTGTTACTTCTTCCAGGATTCAATATTTGTTATTCTTTTTGTTACTTCTTCCAGGATTCAATATTTGTTATTCTTTTTGTTACTTCTTCCAGGATTCTATATTTCTTATTCTTTTTCTTGCTTCTTCAAGGATACAATATTCATTATTGTTTTTGTTACTTCCTCCAGGTTTCAATATTTCTAATTTTTTTGTCACTTCCTCCAGGATAGTATATTTGTTATTCTTTTTGTTACCTCATCCAGGATTCAATATTTGTTATTCTCTTTGTTACTTCCTCCAGGATTCTAGATTTCTTATTCTTTTTGTTACTTCTTCCAGGATTCAATATTTCTTATTCTTTATGTTACTCCCTCCAGCATTCAATATTTATTATTGTTTTTGTTACTTCCTCCAGGTTTCAATATTTGTTATTCTTTTTGTTACTTCCTCCAGGATTCAATATTTCTTATTCTTTTTGTTGCTGCTTCCAGGATTCAATATTTGTTATTCTTTATCTTGCTTCTTCCAGGATTCAATATTTCTTATTCTTTTTGTTACTTCCTCCAGGATTCAATATTTCTTATTCTTTTTCTTGCTACTTCCAGGATTCAATATTTCTTATACTTTTTGTTACTTCCTCCAGGATTCTATATTTCTTATTCCTTTTGTTGCTTCTGCCACTATTCAATATTTCTTATTCTTTTTGTTACTTTTTCCTGGATTGAATATTTCTTATACTTTTTGTTACTTCCTCCAGGTTTCAATATGTCTTAATCTTTTTGTTACTTCCTCCAGGATTCAATATTTGTTATTCTTTTTGTTACTTCCTCGAGGATTCTATATTTCTTATTCTTTTTCTTGCTTCTTTCAGGATTCAATATTTCTTATTCTTTTTCTTGCTTCTTCCTGGATTGTATATTTCTTATTCTTTTTGTTACTTCCTCCAGGATTCAATATTTCTTATTCTTTTTGTTACTTCTTCCAGGATTCTATATTTGGTATTCTTTTTCTTACTTCTTCCGATATTCTATATTTCATATTCTTTTTGTTACTTCTTCCAGGATTCAATATTTGTTATGCTTTTTCTTGCTTGCTTCTTCCAGGATTCAATATTTCTTATTCTTTTTGTTACTTCTTTTATGATTCTATATTTCTTATTCTTTGTCTTGCTTTCTCAAGGATTCAATATTTATTATTGTTTTTGTCACTTCCTCCAGGATAGTATATTTGTTATTCTTTTTGTTACTTCATCCAGGATTCAATATTTCTTATTCTTTATGTTACTTCCTCCAGGATTCAATATTTGTTATTCTTTTTGTTACTTCCTGCAGGATTCAATATTTGTTATTCTCTTTGTTACATCCTCCAGGATTCTATATTTCTTATTCTTTTTGTTACTTCTTCCAGGATTCAATATTTCTTATTCCTTTTCTTGCTTCTTCCAGAATTCTTAATTTCTTATTCTTTTTGTTACTTCCTCAAGGATTCAATATTTCTTATTCTTTATGTTTCTCCGTCCAGCATTCAATATTTATTATACTTTTTGTTACTTCCTCCAGGTTTCAATATTTATTATTCTTTTTGTTACTTCCTCCAGGATTCAATATTTCTTATTCTTTTTGTTACTTCCTCCAGGATTCAATATTTCTTATTCTTTTTCTTGCTACTTCCAGGATTCAATATTTCTTATACTTTTTGTTACTTCCTCCAGGATTCTATATTTCTTATTCCTTTTGTTGCTTCTTCCACTATTCAATATTTCTTATTCTTTTTGTTACTTCCTCCAGGATTCTAAAGTTCTTAAAATTTTTCTTGCATCTTTCAGGATTCAATATTTGTTATTCTTTTTGTTACTTCCTCCAGGATTCAATATTTGTTATTCTTTTTGTTACTTCCTCGAGGATTCTATATTTCTTATTCTTTTTCTTGCTTCTTTCAGGATTCAATATTTCTTATTCTTTTTCTTGCTTCTTCCTGGATTGAATATTTCTTATACTTTTTGTTACTTCATCCAGGATTCAATATTTCTTATTCTTTTTCTTGCTACTTCCAGGATTCAATATTTCTTATACTTTTTGTTACTTCCTCCAGGATTCTATATTTCTTATTCCTTTTGTTGCTTCTTCCACTATTCAATATTTCTTATTCTTTTTGTTACTTCCTCCAGGATTCTACATTTCTTAAAATTTTTCTTGCATCTTTCAGGATTCAATATTTGTTATTCTTTTTGTTACTTCCTCGAGGATTCTATATTTCTTATACTTTTTCTTGCTTCTTTCTGGATTCAATATTTCTTATTCTTTTTCTTGCTTCTTCCTGGATTTAATATTTCTTATAATTTTTGTTACTTCTTCCAGGATTCTATATTTCTTATTCTTTATATTGCTTCATCCAGGATTCATTATTTCTTATTCTTTTTGTTACTTCCTCCAGGTTTGAATATTTCTTTATATTTTTGTTACTTCCTCCATGATTGTTTATTTCTTATTCTTTTTGTTACTTCCTCCAGGATTCAATATTTCTTATTCTTTTTGATACTTCCTCCAGCATTCAATATTTATTATTCTTTTTCTTGCTTCTTCCAGGATTCTAATTTTCTTATTTTTTTGTTACATCCTCCAGGATTCAATATTTATTATTCTTTTTGTTACTTCCTCCAGCATTCAATATTTGCTATTGTTTTTGTTGCTTCTTCCAGGATTCAATATTTCTAAATCTTTTTGTTACTTCCTCCAGGATTCAATATTTCTTATTCTTTTTGTTGCGACTTCCAGGATTCAATATTTCTTATTCTTTTTCTTGCTTCTTCCAGGATTCACTATTTCTTATTCTTTTTGTTACTTCCTCCAGGATTCTATATTTCTTATTCTTTTTCTTTCTTCTTCCAGGATTCAATTTTTCTTATGCTTTTTGTTACTACCTCCAACATTCAATAGTTCTTATTCTTTCTGCTGCTTCTTCCAGGATTCAATATTTCTAATTCTTTTTGTTGCTACTTCCAGGATTCATTATTTCTTATTCTTTTTGTAGCTACTTCCAGGATTCAATATTTCTTATTCTTTTTGTTGCGACTTCCAGGATTCAATATTTCTTATTCTTTTTCTTGCTTCTTCCAGGATTCAATATTTCTAATTCTTTTCGTTACTTCCTCCAGGATTCTATATTTCTTATTCTTTTTCTTGCATCTTCCAGGATTCTATATTTCATATACTTTTTGTTACTTCTTCCAGGATTCAATATTTCTTATTCCTTTTCTTGCTCCTTCCAGGATTCAATATTTCTTATTCTTTTTGTTACTTCTTCCAGGATTGTATATTTCTTATTCTTTTTATTACTTCATCCAGGATTCAATATTTCTTATTCTTTTTGTTACTTCCTCCAGCAATCAATATTTCTTATTCTCTTTGTTACTTCCTCCAGGATTCTATATTTCTTATTCTTTTTGTTACTTCTTCCAGGATTCAATATTTCTTATTCTTTTTCTTGCTTCTTCCAGGATTCTTAATTTCTTATTCTTTTTGTTACTTCCTCAAGGATTCAATATTTCTTATTCTTTATGTTTCTCCCTCCAGCATTCAATATTTATTATTCTTTTTGTTACTTCCTCCAGGTTTCAATATTTATTATTCTTTTTGTTACTTCCTCCAGGATTCAATATTTCTTATTCTTTTTGTTACTTCCTCCAGGATTCAATATTTCTTATTCTTTTTCTTGCTACTTCCAGGATTCAATATTTCTTATACTTTTTGTTACTTCCTCCAGGATTCTATATTTCTTATTCCTTTTGTTGCTTCTTCCACTATTCAATATTTCTTATTCTTTTTGTTACTTCCTCCAGGATTCTACATTTCTTAAAATTTTTCTTGCATCTTTCAGGATTCAATATTTGTTATGCTTTTTGTTACTTCCTCGAGGATTCTATATTTCTTATACTTTTTCTTGCTTCTTTCTGGATTCAATATTTCTTATACTTTTTCTTGCTTCTTCCTGGATTTAATATTTCTTATAATTTTTGTTACTTCTTCCAGGATTCTATATTTCTTATTCTTCATATTGCTTCATCCAGGATTCATTATTTCTTATTCTTTTTGTTACTTCCTCCATGATTGTTTATTTCTTATTCTTTTTGTTACTTCCAACAGGAATCAATATTTCTTATTCTTTTTGATACTTCCTCCAGCATTCAATATTTATTATTCTTTTTCTTGCTTCTTCCAGGATTCTAATTATCTTATTTTTTTGTTACATCCTCCAGGATTCAATATTTATTATTCTTTTTGTTACTTCCTCCAGCATTCAATATTTGTTATTGTTTTTGTTGCTTCTTCCAGGATTCAATATTTCTAAATCTTTTTGTTACTACCTCCAGCATTCAATAGTTCTTATTCTTTTTGTTGCTTCTTCCAGGATTCAATATTTCTAATTCTTTTTGTTGCTACTTCCAGGATTCATTATTTCTTATTCTTTTTGTAGCTACTTCCAGGATTCAATATTTCTTATTCATTTTGTTGCTACTTCCAGGATTCAATATTTCTAATTCTTTTCGTTACTTCCTCCAGGATTCTATATTTCTTATTCTTTTTCTTGCATCTTCCAGGATTCTATATTTCATATACTTTTTGTTACTTCTTCCAGGATTCAATATTTCTTATTCTTTTTGTTACTTCTTCCAGGATTGTATATTTCTTATTCTTTTTATTACTTCATCCAGGATTCAATATTTCTTATTCTTTTTGTTACTTCCTCCAGCAATCAATATTTCTTATTCTCTTTGTTACTTCCTCCAGGATTCTATATTTCTTATTCTTTTTGTAACTTCTTCCAGGATTCAATATTTCTTATTCTTTTTCTTGCTTCTTCCAGGATTCTTAATTTCTTATTCTTTTTGTTACTTCCTCAAGGATTCAATATTTCTTATTCTTTATGTTTCTCCCTCCAGCATTCAATATTTATTATTCTTTTTGTTACTTCCTCCAGGTTTCAATATTTATTATTCTTTTTGTTACTTCCTCCAGGATTCAATATTTCTTATTCTTTTTGTTGCTACTTCCAGGATTCAATATTTCTTATTCTTTATCTTGCTTCTTCCAGGATTCAATATTTCTTATTCTTTTTGTTACTTCCTCCAGGATTCTATATTTCTTATTCTTTTTCTTGCTACTTCCAGGATTCAATATTTCTTATACTTTTTGTTACTTCCTCCAGGATTCTATATTTCTTATTCCTTTTGTTGCTTCTTCAACTATTCAATATTTCTTATTCTTTTTCTTACTTCCTCCAGGATTCTACATTTCTTAAAATTTTTCTTGCATCTTTCAGGATTCAATATTTGTTATTCTTTTTGTTACTTCCTCGAGGATTCTATATTTCTTATACTTTTTCTTGCTTCTTTCTGGATTCAATATTTCTTATTCTTTTTCTTGCTTCTTCCTGGATTGAATATTTCTTATAATTTTTGTTACTTCTTCCAGGATTCTATATTTCTTATTCTTTATATTCCTTCATCCAGGATTCATTATTTCTTATTCTTTTTGTTACTTCCTCCAGGTTTGATTATTTCTTAATATTTTTGTTACTTCCTCCATGATTGTTTATTTCTTATTCTTTTTGTTACTTCCTACAGGATTCAATATTTCTTATTCTTTTTGATATTTCCTCCAGCATTCAATATTTATTATTCTTTTTCTTGCTTCTTCCAGGATTCTAATTTTCTTATTTTTTTGTTACTTCCTCCAGCAATCAATATTTATTATTATTTTTGTTACTTCCTCCAGGATACAATATTTCTTATTCTTTTTGTTGCTATTTCCAGGATTCAACATTTATTATTCTTTTTCTTGCTTCTTCCAGGATTCAGTATTTCTTATTTTTTTTGTTACTTCCTCCAGGATTCAATATTTGTTATTCTCTTTGTTAATTCCTCCAGGATTCAATATTTTACATTCTTTTTGTTACTTCCTCCAGGATTCAATATTTCTTATTCTTTTTGTTACTTCCTCCAGGATGCAATATTTCTTATTCTCTTTGTTACTTCCTCCAGGATTCTATATTTCTGATTCTTTTTGTTACTTCTTCCTGGATTCAATATTTCTTATTCGTTTTCTTGCTTCTTCCAGGATTCTAAATTTCTTATTCTTTTTGTTAGTGCCTCCAGGATTCAATATTTCTTATTCTTTTTGTTACTTCCTCCAGCATTCAAAATTTATTATTCTTTTTGATACTATCTCCAGGATTCTATATTTCTTATTCTTTTTGTTACTTCTTCCAGGATTCAATATTTGTTATTCTTTTTCTTACTTCTTCCAGGATTCAATATTTGTTATTCTTTTTGTTACTTCTTCCAGGATTCTATATTTCTTATTCTTTTTCTTGCTTCTTCAAGGATACAATATTTATTATTGTTTTTGTTACTTCCTCCAGGTTTCAATATTTCTTATTTTTTTGTCACTTCCTCCAGGATAGTATATTTCTTATTCTTTTTGTTACTTCATCCATGATTCAATATTTCTTATTCTTTTTCTTGCTTCTTCCTGGATTGAATATTTCTTATAATTTTTGTTACTTCTTCCAGGATTCTATATTTCTTATTCTTTATATTGCTTCATCCAGGATTCATTGTTTCTTATTCTTTTTGTTACTTCCTCCAGGTTTGATTATTTCTTAATATTTTTGTTACTTCCTCCATGATTGTTTATTTCTTATTCTTTTTGTTACTTCCTACAGGATTCAATATTTCTTATTCTTTTTGATATTTCCTCCAGCATTCAATATTTATTATTCTTTTTCTTGCTTCTTCCAGGATTCTAATTTTCTTATTTTCTTGTTACTTCCTCCAGCAATCAATATTTATTATTATTTTTGTTACTTCCTCCAGGATTCAATATTTCTTATTCTTTTTGTTGCTATTTCCAGGATTCAACATTTATTATTCTTTTTCTTGCTTCTTCCAGGATTCAGTATTTCTTATTTTTTTTGTTACTTCCTCCAGGATTCAATATTTGTTATTCTCTTTGTTAATTCCTCCAGGATTCAATATTTTATATTCTTTTTGTTACTTCCTCCAGGATTCAATATTTCTTATTCTTTTTGTTACTTCCTCCAGGATTCAATATTTCTTATTCTCTTTGTTACTTCCTCCAGGATTCTATATTTCTGATTCTTTTTGTTACTTCTTCCTGGATTCAATATTTCTTATTCGTTTTCTTGCTTCTTCCAGGATTCTAAATTTCTTATTCTTTTTGTTTGTTCCTCCAGGATTCAATATTTCTTATTCTTTTTGTTACTTCCTCCAGCATTCAAAATTTATTATTCTTTTTGATACTATCTCCAGGATTCTATATTTCTTATTCTTTTTGTTACTTCTTCCAGGATTCAATATTTGTTATTCTTTTTCTTACTTCTTCCAGGATTCAATATTTGTTATTCTTTTTGTTACTTCTTCCAGGATTCTATATTTCTTATTCTTTTTCTTGCTTCTTCAGGGATACAATATTTATTATTGTTTTTGTTACTTCCTCCAGGTTTCAATATTTCTAATTTTTTTGTCTCTTCCTACAGGATAGTATATTTCTTATTCTTTTTGTTACTTCATCCATGATTCAATATTTCTTATTCTTTTTGTTACTTCCTCCAGCATTCAATATTTATTATTCTTTATGTTACTTCCTCCAGGATTCAATATTTGTTATTCTTTTTGTTACTTCCTCCAGGATATAATATTTGTTATTCTCTTTGTTACTTCCTCCAGCATTCTATATTTCTTATTCTTTTTGTTACTTCTTCCAGGATTCAATATTTCTTATTCTTTATGTTACTGCCTCCAGCATTCAATATTTATTATTCTTTTTGTTACTTCCTCCAGGTTTCAATATTTATTATTCTTTTTGTTACTTACTCCAGGATTCAATATTTCTTATTCTTTTTGTTGCTATTTCCAGGATTCAACATTTATTATTCTTTTTCTTGCTTCTTCCAGGATTCAGTATTTCTTATTTTTTTTGTTACTTCCTCCAGGATTCAATATTTGTTATTCTCTTTGTTAATTCCTCCAGGATTCAATATTTTATATTCTTTTTGTTACTTCCTCCAGGATTCAATATTTCTTATTCTTTTTGTTACTTCCTCCAGGATTCAATATTTCTTATTCTCTTTGTTACTTCCTCCAGGATTCTATATTTCTGATTCTTTTTGTTACTTCTTCCTGGATTCAATATTTATTATTCGTTTTCTTGCTTCTTCCAGGATTCTAAATTTCTTATTCTTTTGTTAGTTCCTCCAGGATTCAATATTTCTTATTCTTTTTGTTACTTCCTCCAGCATTCAAAATTTATTATTCTTTTTGATACTATCTCCAGGATTCTATATTTCTTATTCTTTTTCTTACTTCTTCCAGGATTCAATATTTGTTATTCTTTTTGTTACTTCTTCCAGGATTCTATATTTCTTATTCTTTTTCTTGCTTCTTCAAGGATACAATATTTATTATTGTTTTTGTTACTTCCTCCAGGTTTCAATATTTCTAATTTTTTTGTCACTTCCTCCAGGATAGTATATTTCTTATTCTTTTTGTTACTTCATCCATGATTCAATATTTCTTATTCTTTTTGTTACTTCCTCCAGCATTCAATATTTATTATTCTTTATGTTACTTCCTCCAGGATTCAATATTTGTTATTCTTTTTGTTACTTCCTCCAGGATATAATATTTGTTATTCTCTTTGTTACTTCCTCCAGGATTCTATATTTCTTATTCTTTTTGTTACTTCTTCCAGGATTCAATATTTCTTATTCTTTATGTTACTCCCTCCAGCATTCAATATTTATTATTCTTTTTGTTACTTCCTCCAGGTTTCAATATTTATTATTCTTTTTGTTACTTACTCCAGGATTCAATATTTCTTATTCTTTTTGTTGCTATTTCCAGGATTCAATATTTCTTATTCTTTATCTTGCTTCTTCCAGGATTCAATATTTCTTATTCTTTTTGTTACTTCCTCCAGGATTCAATATTTCTTATTCTTTTTCTTGCTACTTCCAGGATTCAATATTTCTTATACTTTTTGTTACTTCCTCCAGGATTCTATATTTTTTATTCCTTTTGTTGCTTCTTCCACTATTCAATATCTCTTATTCATTTTGTTACTTCCTCCAGGATTCTAAAGTTCTTAAAATTTTTCTTGCATCTTTCAGGATTCAATATTTGTTATTCTTTTTGTTACTTCCTCCAGGATTCAATATTTCTTATTCTTTTAGTTACTTCCTCGAGGATTCAATATTTCTTTTTCTTTTTCTTGCTTCTTCCTGGATTGAATATTTGTTATACTTTTTGTTACTTCCTCCAGGTTTCAATATGTCTTAATCTTTTTGTTACTTCCTCCATGATTGTATATTTCTTATTCTTTTTGTTACTTCCTCCAGGATTCAATATTTCTTATTCTTTTTTTTGCTACTTCCAGGATTCTATATTTCTTTTTCTTTTTCTTGCTTCTTCCAGGATTCAATATTTCTTATTCTTTTTCTTGCTTCTTCCAGGATTCAATATTTCTTATACTTTTTGTTACTTCTTCCAGGATTCTATATTTGGTATTCTTTTTCTTGCTTCTTCCGATATTCTATATTTCATATTCTTTTTGTTACTTCTTCCAGGATTCAATATTTGTTATTCTTTTTCTTGCTTCTTCCAGGATTCAATATTTCTTATTTTTTTGTTACTTCTTCCATGATTCTATATTTCTTATTCTTTTTCTTGCTTTTTCAAGGATTCAATATTTATTATTGTTTTTGTTACTTCCTCCAGGTTTCAATATTTCTAATTTTTTTGTCACTTCCTCCAGGATAGTATATTTGTTATTCTTTTTGTTACTTCATCCAGGATTCAATATTTCTTATTCTTTTTGTTACTTCCTCCAGCATTCAATATTTATTATTATTTTTGTTACTTCCTCCAGGATTCAATATTTTATATTCTTTTTGTTACTTCCTCCAGCATTCAAAATTTATTATTCTTTTTGATACTATCTCCAGGATTCTATATTTCTTATTCTTTTTGTTACTTCTTCCAGGATTCAATATTTGTTATTCTTTTTCTTACTTCTTCCAGGATTCAATATTTGTTATTCTTTTTGTTACTTCTTCCAGGATTCTATATTTCTTATTCTTTTTCTTGCTTCTTCAGGGATACAATATTTATTATTGTTTTTGTTACTTCCTCCAGGTTTCAATATTTCTAATTTTTTTGTCTCTTCCTACAGGATAGTATATTTCTTATTCTTTTTGTTACTTCATCCATGATTCAATATTTATTATTCTTTTTGTTACTTCCTCCAGCATTCAATATTTATTATTCTTTATGTTACTTCCTCCAGGATTCAATATTTGTTATTCTTTTTGTTACTTCCTCCAGGATATAATATTTGTTATTCTCTTTGTTACTTCCTCCAGCATTCTATATTTCTTATTCTTTTTGTTACTTCTTCCAGGATTCAATATTTCTTATTCTTTATGTTACTGCCTCCAGCATTCAATATTTATTATTCTTTTTGTTACTTCCTCCAGGTTTCAATATTTATTATTCTTTTTGTTACTTACTCCAGGATTCAATATTTCTTATTCTTTTTGTTGCTATTTCCAGGATTCAACATTTATTATTCTTTTTCTTGCTTCTTCCAGGATTCAGTATTTCTTATTTTTTTTGTTACTTCCTCCAGGATTCAATATTTATTATTCTCTTTGTTAATTCCTCCAGGATTCAATATTTTATATTCTTTTTGTTACTTCCTCCAGGATTCAATATTTCTTATTCTTTTTGTTACTTCCTCCAGGATTCAATATTTCTTATTCTCTTTGTTACTTCCTCCAGGATTCTATATTTCTGATTCTTTTTGTTACTTCTTCCTGGATTCAATATTTATTATTCGTTTTCTTGCTTCTTCCAGGATTCTAAATTTCTTATTCTTTTGTTAGTTCCTCCAGGATTCAATATTTCTTATTCTTTTTGTTACTTCCTCCAGCATTCAAAATTTATTATTCTTTTTGATACTATCTCCAGGATTCTATATTTCTTATTCTTTTTCTTACTTCTTCCAGGATTCAATATTTGTTATTCTTTTTGTTACTTCTTCCAGGATTCTATATTTCTTATTCTTTTTCTTGCTTCTTCAAGGATACAATATTTATTATTGTTTTTGTTACTTCCTCCAGGTTTCAATATTTCTAATTTTTTTGTCACTTCCTCCAGGATAGTATATTTCTTATTCTTTTTGTTACTTCATCCATGATTCAATATTTCTTATTCTTTTTGTTACTTCCTCCAGCATTCAATATTTATTATTCTTTATGTTACTTCCTCCAGGATTCAATATTTGTTATTCTTTTTGTTACTTCCTCCAGGATATAATATTTGTTATTCTCTTTGTTACTTCCTCCAGGATTCTATATTTCTTATTCTTTTTGTTACTTCTTCCAGGATTCAATATTTCTTATTCTTTATGTTACTCCCTCCAGCATTCAATATTTATTATTCTTTTTGTTACTTCCTCCAGGTTTCAATATTTATTATTCTTTTTGTTACTTACTCCAGGATTCAATATTTCTTATTCTTTTTGTTGCTATTTCCAGGATTCAATATTTCTTATTCTTTATCTTGCTTCTTCCAGGATTCAATATTTCTTATTCTTTTTGTTACTTCCTCCAGGATTCAATATTTCTTATTCTTTTTCTTGCTACTTCCAGGATTCAATATTTCTTATACTTTTTGTTACTTCCTCCAGGATTCTATATTTTTTATTCCTTTTGTTGCTTCTTCCACTATTCAATATCTCTTATTCTTTTTGTTACTTCCTCCAGGATTCTAAAGTTCTTAAAATTTTTCTTGCATCTTTCAGGATTCAATATTTGTTATTCTTTTTGTTACTTCCTCCAGGATTCAATATTTCTTATTCTTTTAGTTACTTCCTCGAGGATTCAATATTTCTTTTTCTTTTTCTTGCTTCTTCCTGGATTGAATATTTGTTATACTTTTTGTTACTTCCTCCAGGTTTCAATATATCTTAATCTTTTTGTTACTTCCTCCATGATTGTATATTTCTTATTCTTTTTGTTACTTCCTCCAGGATTCAATATTTCTTATTCTTTTTTTTGCTACTTCCAGGATTCTATATTTCTTTTTCTTTTTCTTGCTTCTTCCAGGATTCAATATTTCTTATTCTTTTTCTTGCTTCTTCCAGGATTCAATATTTCTTATACTTTTTGTTACTTCTTCCAGGATTCTATATTTGGTATTCTTTTTCTTGCTTCTTCCGATATTCTATATTTCATATTCTTTTTGTTACTTCTTCCAGGATTCAATATTTGTTATTCTTTTTCTTGCTTCTTCCAGGATTCAATATTTCTTATTTTTTTGTTACTTCTTCCATGATTCTATATTTCTTATTCTTTTTCTTGCTTTTTCAAGGATTCAATATTTATTATTGTTTTTGTTACTTCCTCCAGGTTTCAATATTTCTAATTTTTTTGTCACTTCCTCCAGGATAGTATATTTGTTATTATTTTTGTTACTTCCTCCAGGATTCAATATTTTATATTCTTTTTGTTACTTCCTCCAGGATTCAATATTTCTTATTCTTTTTGTTACTTCCTCCAGGATTCAATATTTCTTATTCTCTTTGTTACTTCCTCCAGGATTCTAAAGTTCTTAAAATTTTTCTTGCATCTTTCAGGATTCAATATTTGTTATTCTTTTTGTTACTTCCTCCAGGATTCAATATTTCTTATTCTTTTTGTTACTTTCTCGAGGATTCAATATTTCTTTTTCTTTTTCTTGCTTCTTCCTGGATTGAATATTTCTTATACTTTTTGTTACTTCCTCCAGGTTTCAATATGTCTTAATCTTTTTGTTACTTCCTCCATGATTGTATATTTCTTATTCTTTTTGTTACTTCCTCCAGGATTCAATATTTCTTATTCTTTTTTTTGCTACTTCCAGGATTCTATATTTCTTTTTCTTTTTCTTGCTTCTTCCAGGATTCAATATTTCTTATTCTTTTTCTTGCTTCTTCCAGGATTCAATATTTCTTATACTTTTTGTTACTTCTTCCAGGATTCTATATTTGGTATTCTTTTTCTTGCCTCTTCCGATATTCTATATTTCATATTCTTTTTGTTACTTCTTCCAGGATTCAATATTTGTTATTCTTTTTCTTGCTTCTTCCAGGATTCAATATTTCTTATTCTTTTTGTTACTTCTTCCATGATTCTATATTTCTTATTCTTTTTCTTGCTTTTTCAAGGATTCAATATTTATTATTGTTTTTGTTACTTCCTCCAGGTTTCAATATTTCTAATTTTTTTGTCACTTCCTCCAGGACTCAATATTTTATATTCTTTTTGTTACTTCCTCCAGGATTCAATATTTCTTATTCTTTTTGTTACTTCCTCCAGGATTCAATATTTCTTATTCTCTTTGTTACTTCTTCCAGGATTCAATATTTCTTATTCTTTATGTTACTCCCTCCAGCATTCAATATTTATTATTCTTTTTGTTACTTCCTCCAGGTTTCAATATTTATTATTCTTTTTGTTACTTCCTCAAGGATTCAATATTTCTTATTCTTTATGTTTCTCCCTCCAGCATTCAATATTTATTATTCTTTTTGTTACTTCCTCCAGGTTTCAATATTTATTATTCTTTTTGTTACTTCCTCCAGGATTCAATATTTCTTATTCTTTTTGTTGCTACTTCCAGGATTCAATATTTCTTATTCTTTATCTTGCTTCTTCCAGGATTCAATATTTCTTATTCTTTTTGTTACTTCCTCCAGGATTCTATATTTCTTATTCTTTTTCTTGCTACTTCCAGGATTCAATATTTCTTATACTTTTTGTTACTTCCTCCAGGATTCTATATTTCTTATTCCTTTTGTTGCTTCTTCAACTATTCAATATTTCTTATTCTTTTTCTTACTTCCTCCAGGATTCTACATTTCTTAAAATTTTTCTTGCATCTTTCAGGATTCAATATTTGTTATTCTTTTTGTTACTTCCTCGAGGATTCTATATTTCTTATACTTTTTCTTGCTTCTTTCTGAATTCAATATTTCTTATTCTTTTTCTTGCTTCTTCCTGGATTGAATATTTCTTATAATTTTTGTTACTTCTTCCAGGATTCTATATTTCTTATTCTTTATATTGCTTCATCCAGGATTCATTATTTCTTATTCTCTTTGTTACTTCCTCCAGGATTCTATATTTCTGATTCTTTGTGTTACTTCTTCCTGGATTCAATGTTTCTTATTCGTTTTCTTGCTTCTTCCAGGATTCTAAATTTCTTATTCTTTTTGTTAGTTCCTCCAGGATTCAATATTTCTTATTCTTTTTGTCACTTCCTCCAGCATTCAAAATTTATTATTCTTTTTGATACTATCTCCAGGATTCTATATTTTTTATTCTTTTTGTTGCTACTTCCAGGATTCTATATTTCTTATTCTTTTTCTTGCTTCTTCCAGGATTCAATATTTCTTATTCTTTTACTTGCTTCTTCCAGGATTCAATATTTCTAATACTTTTTGTTACTTCTTCCAGGATTCTATATTTGGTATTCTTTTTCTTGCTTCTTCCGATATTCTATATTTCATATTCTTTTTGTTACTTCTTCCAGGATTCAATATTTGTTATTCTTTTTGTTACTTCTTCCAGGATTCAATATTTGTTATTCTTTTTGTTACTTCTTCCAGGATTCTATATTTCTTATTCTTTTTCTTGCTTCTTCAAGGATACAATATTCATTATTGTTTTTGTTACTTCCTCCAGGTTTCAATATTTCTAATTTTTTTGTCACTTCCTCCAGGATAGTATATTTGTTATTCTTTTTGTTACCTCATCCAGGATTCAATATTTCTTATTCTTTTTGTTACTTCCTCCAGCATTCAATATTTATTATTCTTTATGTTACTTCCTCCAGGATTCAATATTTGTTATTCTTTTTGTTACTTCCTCCAGGATTCAATATTTGTTATTCTCTTTGTTACTTCCTCCAGGATTCTAGATTTCTTATTCTTTTTGTTACTTCTTCCAGGATTCAATATTTCTTATTCTTTATGTTACTCCCTCCAGCATTCAATATTTATTATTGTTTTTGTTACTTCCTCCAGGTTTCAATATTTGTTATTCTTTTTGTTACTTCCTCCAGGATTCAATATTTCTTATTCTTTTTGTTGCTGCTTCCAGGATTCAATATTTGTTATTCTTTATCTTGCTTCTTCCAGGATTCAATATTTCTTATTCTTTTTGTTACTTCCTCCAGGATTCAATATTTCTTATTCTTTTTCTTGCTACTTCCAGGATTCAATATTTCTTATACTTTTTGTTACTTCCTCCAGGATTCTATATTTCTTATTCCTTTTGTTGCTTCTGCCACTATTCAATATTTCTTATTCTTTTTGTTACTTTTTCCTGGATTGAATATTTCTTATACTTTTTGTTACTTCCTCCAGGTTTCAATATGTCTTAATCTTTTTGTTACTTCCTCCAGGATTCAATATTTGTTATTCTTTTTGTTACTTCCTCGAGGATTCTATATTTCTTATTCTTTTTCTTGCTTCTTTCAGGATTCAATATTTCTTATTCTTTTTCTTGCTTCTTCCTGGATTGTATATTTCTTATTCTTTTTGTTACTTCCTCCAGGATTCAATATTTCTTATTCTTTTTGTTACTTCTTCCAGGATTCTATATTTGGTATTCTTATTCTTACTTCTTCCGATATTCTATATTTCATATTCTTTTTGTTACTTCTTCCAGGATTCAATATTTGTTATGCTTTTTCTTGCTTGCTTCTTCCAGGATTCAATATTTCTTATTCTTTTTGTTACTTCTTTTATGATTCTATATTTCTTATTCTTTGTCTTGCTTTTTCAAGGATTCAATATTTATTATTGTTTTTGTTACTTCCTCCAGGTTTTAATATTTCTAATTTTTTTGTCACTTCCTCCAGGATAGTATATTTGTTATTCTTTTTGTTACTTCATCCAGGATTCAATATTTCTTATTCTTTATGTTACTTCCTCCAGGATTCAATATTTGTTATTCTTTTTGTTACTTCCTCCAGGATTCAATATTTGTTATTCTCTTTGTTACATCCTCCAGGATTCTATATTTCTTATTCTTTTTGTTACTTCTTCCAGGATTCAATATTTCTTATTCTTTTTCTTGCTTCTTCCAGAATTCTTAATTTCTTATTCTTTTTGTTACTTCCTCAAGGATTCAATATTTCTTATTCTTTATGTTTCTCCGTCCAGCATTCAATATTTATTATACTTTTTGTTACTTCCTCCAGGTTTCAATATTTATTATTCTTTTTGTTACTTCCTCCAGGATTCAATATTTCTTATTCTTTTTGTTACTTCCTCCAGGATTCAATATTTCTTATTCTTTTTCTTGCTACTTCCAGGATTCAATATTTCTTATACTTTTTGTTACTTCCTCCAGGATTCTATATTTCTTATTCCTTTTGTTGCTTCTTCCACTATTCAATATTTCTTATTCTTTTTGTTACTTCCTTCAGGATTCTAAAGTTCTTAAAATTTTTCTTGCATCTTTCAGGATTCAATATTTGTTATTCTTTTTGTTACTTCCTCCAGGATTCAATATTTGTTATTCTTTTTGTTACTTCCTCGAGGATTCTATATTTCTTATTCTTTTTCTTGCTTCTTTCAGGATTCAATATTTCTTAATCTTTTTCTTGCTTCTTCCTGGATTGAATATTTCTTATACTTTTTGTTACTTCCTCCAGGATTCAATATTTCTTATTCTTTTTCTTGCTACTTTCAGGATTCAATATTTGTTATTCTTTTTGTTACTTCCTCCAGGATTCAATATTTGTTATTCTTTTTGTTACTTCCTCGAGGATTCTATATTTCTTATTCTTTTTCTTGCTTCTTTCAGGATTCAATATTTCTTATTCTTTTTCTTGCTTCTTCCTGGATTGAATATTTCTTATACTTTTTGTTACTTCCTCCAGGATTCAATATTTCTTATTCTTTTTCTTGCTTCTTCCTGGATTGAATATTTCCTATTCTTTTTGTTACTTCCTCCAGGATTCTACATTTCTTAAAATTTTTCTTGCATCTTTCAGGATTCAATATTTGTTATTCTTTTTGTTACTTCCTCGAGGATTCTATATTTCTTATACTTTTTCTTGCTTCTTTCTGGATTCAATATTTCTTATTCTTTTTCTTGCTTCTTCCTGGATTTAATATTTCTTATAATTTTTGTTACTTCTTCCAGGATTCTATATTTCTTATTCTTTATATTGCTTCATCCAGGATTCATTATTTCTTATTCTTTTTGTTACTTCCTCCAGGTTTGAATATTTCTTTATATTTTTGTTACTTCCTCCATGATTGTTTATTTCTTATTCTTTTTGTTACTTCCTCCAGGATTCAATATTTCTTATTCTTTTTGATACTTCCTCCAGCATTCAATATTTATTATTCTTTTTCTTGCTTCTTCCAGGATTCTAATTTTCTTATTTTTTTGTTACATCCTCCAGGATTCAATATTTATTATTCTTTTTGTTACTTCCTCCAGCATTCAACATTTGCTATTGTTTTTGTTGCTTCTTCCAGGATTCAATATTTCTAAATCTTTTTGTTACTTCCTCCAGGATTCAATATTTCTTATTCTTTTTGTTGCGACTTCCAGGATTCAATATTTCTTATTCTTTTTCTTGCTTCTTCCAGGATTCACTATTTCTTATTCTTTTTGTTACTTCCTCCAGGATTCTATATTTCTTATTCTTTTTCTTTCTTCTTCCAGGATTCAATTTTTCTTATGCTTTTTGTTACTACCTCCAACATTCAATAGTTCTTATTCTTTTTGTTGCTTCTTCCAGGATTCAATATTTCTAATTCTTTTTGTTGCTACTTCCAGGATTCATTATTTCTTATTCTTTTTGTAGCTACTTCCAGGATTCAATATTTCTTATTCTTTTTGTTGCGACTTCCAGGATTCAATATTTCTTATTCTTTTTCTTGCTTCTTCCAGGATTCAATATTTCTAATTCTTTTCGTTACTTCCTCCAGGATTCTATATTTCTTATTCTTTTTCTTGCATCTTCCAGGATTCTATATTTCATATACTTTTTGTTACTTCTTCCAGGATTCAATATTTCTTATTCCTTTTCTTGCTCCTTCCAGGATTCAATATTTCTTATTCTTTTTGTTACTTCTTCCAGGATTGTATATTTCTTATTCTTTTTATTACTTCATCCAGGATTCAATATTTCTTATTCTTTTTGTTACTTCCTCCAGCAATCAATATTTCTTATTCTCTTTGTTACTTCCTCCAGGATTCTATATTTCTTATTCTTTTTGTTACTTCTTCCAGGATTCAATATTTCTTATTCTTTTTCTTGCTTCTTCCAGGATTCTTAATTTCTTATTCTTTTTGTTACTTCCTCAAGGATTCAATATTTCTTATTCTTTATGTTTCTCCCTCCAGCATTCAATATTTATTATTCTTTTTGTTACTTCCTCCAGGTTTCAATATTTATTATTCTTTTTGTTACTTCCTCCAGGATTCAATATCTCTTATTCTTTTTGTTACTTCCTCCAGGATTCAATATTTCTTATTCTTTTTCTTGCTACTTCCAGGATTCAATATTTCTTATACTTTTTGTTACTTCCTCCAGGATTCTATATTTCTTATTCCTTTTGTTGCTTCTTCCACTATTCAATATTTCTTATTCTTTTTGTTACTTCCTCCAGGATTCTACATTTCTTAAAATTTTTCTTGCATCTTTCAGGATTCAATATTTGTTATTCTTTTTGTTACTTCCTCGAGGATTCTATATTTCTTATACTTTTTCTTGCTTCTTTCTGGATTCAATATTTCTTATTCTTTTTCTTGCTTCTTCCTGGATTTAATATTTCTTATAATTTTTGTTACTTCTTCCAGGATTCTATATTTCTTATTCTTTTTCTTGCATCTTCCAGGATTCTATATTTCATATACTTTTTGTTACTTCTTCCAGGATTCAATATTTCTTATTCCTTTTCTTGCTCCTTCCAGGATTCAATATTTCTTATTCTTTTTGTTACTTCTTCCAGGATTGTATATTTCTTATTCTTTTTATTACTTCATCCAGGATTCAATATTTCTTATTCTTTTTGTTACTTCCTCCAGCAATCAATATTTCTTATTCACTTTGTTACTTCCTCCAGGATTCTATATTTCTTATTCTTTTTGTTACTTCTTCCAGGATTCAATATTTCTTATTCTTTTTCTTGCTTCTTCCAGGATTCTTAATTTCTTATTCTTTTTGTTACTTCCTCAAGGATTCAATATTTCTTATTCTTTATGTTTCTCCCTCCAGCATTCAATATTTATTATTCTTTTTGTTACTTCCTCCAGGTTTCAATATTTATTATTCTTTTTGTTACTTCCTCCAGGATTCAATATCTCTTATTCTTTTTGTTACTTCCTCCAGGATTCAATATTTCTTATTCTTTTTCTTGCTACTTCCAGGATTCAATATTTCTTATACTTTTTGTTACTTCCTCCAGGATTCTATATTTCTTATTCCTTTTGTTGCTTCTTCCACTATTCAATATTTCTTATTCTTTTTGTTACTTCCTCCAGGATTCTACATTTCTTAAAATTTTTCTTGCATCTTTCAGGATTCAATATTTGTTATTCTTTTTGTTACTTCCTCGAGGATTCTATATTTCTTATACTTTTTCTTGCTTCTTTCTGGATTCAATATTTCTTATTCTTTTTCTTGCTTCTTCCTGGATTTAATATTTCTTATAATTTTTGTTACTTCTTCCAGGATTCTATATTTCTTATTCTTTATATTGCTTCATCCAGGATTCATTATTTCTTATTCTTTTTGTTACTTCCTCCAGGTTTGAATATTTCTTTATATTTTTGTTACTTCCTCCATGATTGTTTATTTCTTATTCTTTTTGTTACTTCCTACAGGATTCAATATTTCTTATTCTTTTTGATACTTCCTCCAGCATTCAATATTTATTATTCTTTTTCTTGTTTCTTCCAGGATTCTAATTATCTTATTTTTTTGTTACATCCTCCAGGATTCAATATTTATTATTTTTTTTGTTACTTCCTCCAGCATTCAATATTTGTTATTGTTTTTGTTGCTTCTTCCAGGATTCAATATTTCTAAATCTTTTTGTTACTTCCTCCAGGATTCAATATTTCTTATTCTTTTTGTTGCGACTTCCAGGATTCAATATTTCTTATTCTTTTTCTTGCTTCTTCCAGGATTCACTATTTCTTATTCTTTTTGTTACTTCCTCCAGGATTCTATATTTCTTATTCTTTTTCTTTCTTCTTCCAGGATTCAATATTTCTTATGCTTTTTGTTACTACCTCCAGCATTCAATAGTTCTTATTCTTTTTGTTGCTTCTTCCAGGATTCAATATTTCTAATTCTTTTTGTTGCTACTTCCAGGATTCATTATTTCTTATTCTTTTTGTAGCTACTTCCAGGATTCAATATTTCTTATTCATTTTGTTGCTACTTCCAGGATTCAATATTTCTAATTCTTTTCGTTACTTCCTCCAGGATTCTATATTTCTTATTCTTTTTCTTGCATCTTCCAGGATTCTATATTTCATATACTTTTTGTTACTTCTTCCAGGATTCAATATTTCTTATTCTTTTTCTTGCTCCTTCCAGGATTCAATATTTCTTATTCGTTTTGTTACTTCTTCCAGGATTGTATATTTCTTATTCTTTTTATTACTTCATCCAGGATTCAATATTTCTTATTCTTTTTGTTACTTCCTCCAGCAATCAATATTTCTTATTCTCTTTGTTACTTCCTCCAGGATTCTATATTTATTATTCTTTTTGTAACTTCTTCCAGGATTCAATATTTCTTATTCTTTTTCTTGCTTCTTCCAGGATTCTTAATTTCTTATTCTTTTTGTTACTTCCTCAAGGATTCAATATTTCTTATTCTTTATGTTTCTCCCTCCAGCATTCAATATTTATTATTCTTTTTGTTACTTCCTCCAGGTTTCAATATTTATTATTCTTTTTGTTACTTCCTCCAGGATTCAATATTTCTTATTCTTTTTGTTGCTACTTCCAGGATTCAATATTTCTTATTCTTTATCTTGCTTCTTCCAGGATTCAATATTTCTTATTCTTTTTGTTACTTCCTCCAGGATTCTATATTTCTTATTCTTTTTCTTGCTACTTCCAGGATTCAATATTTCTTATACTTTTTGTTACTTCCTCCAGGATTCTATATTTCTTATTCCTTTTGTTGCTTCTTCAACTATTCAATATTTCTTATTCTTTTTCTTACTTCCTCCAGGATTCTACATTTCTTAAAATTTTTCTTGCATCTTTCAGGATTCAATATTTGTTATTCTTTTTGTTACTTCCTCGAGGATTCTATATTTCTTATACTTTTTCTTGCTTCTTTCTGGATTCAATATTTCTTATTCTTTTTCTTGCTTCTTCCTGGATTGAATATTTCTTATAATTTTTGTTACTTCTTCCAGGATTCTATATTTCTTATTCTTTATATTGCTTCATCCAGGATTCATTATTTCTTATTCTTTTTGTTACTTCCTCCAGGTTTGAATATTTCTTAATATTTTTGTTACTTCCTCCATGATTGTTTATTTCTTATTCTTTTTGTTACTTCCTACAGGATTCAATATTTCTTATTCTTTTTGATATTTCCTCCAGCATTCAATATTTATTATTCTTTTTCTTGCTTCTTCCAGGATTCTAATTTTCTTATTTTTTTGTTACTTCCTCCAGCAATCAATATTTATTATTATTTTTGTTACTTCCTCCAGGATACAATATTTCTTATTCTTTTTGTTGCTATTTCCAGGATTCAACATTTATTATTCTTTTTCTTGCTTCTTCCAGGATTCAGTATTTCTTATTTTTTTTGTTACTTCCTCCAGGATTCAATATTTGTTATTCTCTTTGTTAATTCCTCCAGGATTCAATATTTTATATTCTTTTTGTTACTTCCTCCAGGATTCAATATTTCTTATTCTTTTTGTTACTTCCTCCAGGATGCAATATTTCTTATTCTCTTTGTTACTTCCTCCAGGATTCTATATTTCTGATTCTTTTTGTTACTTCTTCCTGGATTCAATATTTCTTATTCGTTTTCTTGCTTCTTCCAGGATTCTAAATTTCTTATTCTTTTTGTTAGTGCCTCCAGGATTCAATATTTCTTATTCTTTTTGTTACTTCCTCCAGCATTCAAAATTTATTATTCTTTTTGATACTATCTCCAGGATTCTATATTTCTTATTCTTTTTGTTACTCCTTCCAGGATTCAATATTTGTTATTCTTTTTCTTACTTCTTCCAGGATTCAATATTTGTTATTCTTTTTGTTACTTCTTCCAGGATTCTATATTTCTTATTCTTTTTCTTGCTTCTTCAAGGATACAATATTTATTATTGTTTTTGTTACTTCCTCCAGGTTTCAATATTTCTAATTTTTTTGTCACTTCCTCCAGGATAGTATATTTCTTATTCTTTTTGTTACTTCATCCATGATTCAATATTTCTTATTCTTTTTCTTGCTTCTTCCTGGATTGAATATTTCTTATAATTTTTGTTACTTCTTCCAGGATTCTATATTTCTTATTCTTTATATTGCTTCATCCAGGATTCATTGTTTCTTATTCTTTTTGTTACTTCCTCCAGGTTTGATTATTTCTTAATATTTTTGTTACTTCCTCCATGATTGTTTATTTCTTATTCTTTTTGTTACTTCCTACAGGATTCAATATTTCTTATTCTTTTTGATATTTCCTCCAGCATTCAATATTTATTATTCTTTTTCTTGCTTCTGCCAGGATTCTAATTTTCTTATTTTCTTGTTACTTCCTCCAGCAATCAATATTTATTATTATTTTTGTTACTTCCTCCAGGATTCAATATTTCTTATTCTTTTTGTTGCTATTTCCAGGATTCAACATTTATTATTCTTTTTCTTGCTTCTTCCAGGATTCAGTATTTCTTATTTTTTTTGTTACTTCCTCCAGGATTCAATATTTGTTATTCTCTTTGTTAATTCCTCCAGGATTCAATATTTTATATTCTTTTTGTTACTTCCTCCAGGATTCAATATTTCTTATTCTTTTTGTTACTTCCTCCAGGATTCAATATTTCTTATTCTCTTTGTTACTTCCTCCAGGATTCTATATTTCTGATTCTTTTTGTTACTTCTTCCTGGATTCAATATTTCTTATTCGTTTTCTTGCTTCTTCCAGGATTCTAAATTTCTTATTCTTTTTGTTAGTTCCTCCAGGATTCAATATTTCTTATTCTTTTTGTTACTTCCTCCAGCATTCAAAATTTATTATTCTTTTTGATACTATCTCCAGGATTCTATATTTCTTATTCTTTTTGTTACTTCTTCCAGGATTCAATATTTGTTATTCTTTTTCTTACTTCTTCCAGGATTCAATATTTGTTATTCTTTTTGTTACTTCTTCCAGGATTCTATATTTCTTATTCTTTTTCTTGCTTCTTCAGGGATACAATATTTATTATTGTTTTTGTTACTTCCTCCAGGTTTCAATATTTCTAATTTTTTTGTCACTTCCTCAAGGATAGTATATTTCTTATTCTTTTTGTTACTTCATCCATGATTCAATATTTCTTATTCTTTTTGTTACTTCCTCCAGCATTCAATATTTATTATTCTTTATGTTACTTCCTCCAGGATTCAATATTTGTTATTCTTTTTGTTACTTCCTCCAGGATATAATATTTGTTATTCTCTTTGTTACTTCCTCCAGCATTCTATATTTCTTATTCTTTTTGTTACTTCTTCCAGGATTCAATATTTCTTATTCTTTATGTTACTGCCTCCAGCATTCAATATTTATTATTCTTTTTGTTACTTACTCCAGGATTCAATATTTCTTATTCTTTTTGTTGCTATTTCCAGGATTCAACATTTATTATTCTTTTTCTTGCTTCTTCCAGGATTCAGTATTTCTTATTTTTTTTGTTACTTCCTCCAGGATTCAATATTTGTTATTCTCTTTGTTAATTCCTCCAGGATTCAATATTTTATATTCTTTTTGTTACTTCCTCCAGGATTCAATATTTCTTATTCTTTTTGTTACTTCCTCCAGGATTCAATATTTCTTATTCTCTTTGTTACTTCCTCCAGGATTCTATATTTCTGATTCTTTTTGTTACTTCTTCCTGGATTCAATATTTATTATTCGTTTTCTTGCTTCTTCCAGGATTCTAAATTTCTTATTCTTTTTGTTAGTTCCTCCAGGATTCAATATTTCTTATTCTTTTTGTTACTTCCTCCAGCATTCAAAATTTATTATTCTTTTTGATACTATCTCCAGGATTCTATATTTCTTATTCTTTTTCTTACTTCTTCCAGGATTCAATATTTGTTATTCTTTTTGTTACTTCTTCCAGTATTCTATATTTCTTATTCTTTTTCTTGCTTCTTCAAGGATACAATATTTATTATTGTTTTTGTTACTTCCTCCAGGTTTCAATATTTCTAATTTTTTTGTCACTTCCTCCAGGATAGTATATTTCTTATTCTTTTTGTTACTTCATCCATGATTCAATATTTCTTATTCTTTTTGTTACTTCCTCCAGCATTCAATATTTATTATTCTTTATGTTACTTCCTCCAGGATTCAATATTTGTTATTCTTTTTGTTACTTCCTCCAGGATATAATATTTGTTATTCTCTTTGTTACTTCCTCCAGGATTCTATATTTCTTATTCTTTTTGTTACTTCTTCCAGGATTCAATATTTCTTATTCTTTATGTTACTGCCTCCAGCATTCAATATTTATTATTCTTTTTGTTACTTCCTCCAGGTTTCAATATTTATTATTCTTTTTGTTACTTACTCCAGGATTCAATATTTCTTATTCTTTTTGTTGCTATTTCCAGGATTCAACATTTATTATTCTTTTTCTTGCTTCTTCCAGGATTCAGTATTTCTTATTTTTTTTGTTACTTCCTCCAGGATTCAATATTTGTTATTCTCTTTGTTAATTCCTCCAGGATTCAATATTTTATATTCTTTTTGTTACTTCCTCCAGGATTCAATATTTCTTATTCTTTTTGTTACTTCCTCCAGGATTCAATATTTCTTATTCTCTTTGTTACTTCCTCCAGGATTCTATATTTCTGATTCTTTTTGTTACTTCTTCCTGGATTCAATATTTATTATTCGTTTTCTTGCTTCTTCCAGGATTCTAAATTTCTTATTCTTTTTGTTAGTTCCTCCAGGATTCAATATTTCTTATTCTTTTTGTTACTTCCTCCAGCATTCAAAATTTATTATTCTTTTTGATACTATCTCCAGGATTCTATATTTCTTATTCTTTTTCTTACTTCTTCCAGGATTCAATATTTGTTATTCTTTTTGTTACTTCTTCCAGTATTCTATATTTCTTATTCTTTTTCTTGCTTCTTCAAGGATACAATATTTATTATTGTTTTTGTTACTTCCTCCAGGTTTCAATATTTCTAATTTTTTTGTCACTTCCTCCAGGATAGTATATTTCTTATTCTTTTTGTTACTTCATCCATGATTCAATATTTCTTATTCTTTTTGTTACTTCCTCCAGCATTCAATATTTATTATTCTTTATGTTACTTCCTCCAGGATTCAATATTTGTTATTCTTTTTGTTACTTCCTCCAGGATATAATATTTGTTATTCTCTTTGTTACTTCCTCCAGGATTCTATATTTCTTATTCTTTTTGTTACTTCTTCCAGGATTCAATATTTCTTATTCTTTATGTTACTCCCTCCAGCATTCAATATTTATTATTCTTTTTGTTACTTCCTCCAGGTTTCAATATTTATTATTCTTTTTGTTACTTACTCCAGGATTCAATATTTCTTATTCTTTTTGTTGCTATTTCCAGGATTCAATATTTCTTATTCTTTATCTTGCTTCTTCCAGGATTCAATATTTCTTATTCTTTTTGTTACTTCCTCCAGGATTCAATATTTCTTATTCCTTTTGTTGCTTCTTTCACTATTCAATATTTCTTATTCTTTTTGTTACTTCCTCCAGGATTCTAAAGTTCTTAAAGTTTTTCTTGCATCTTTCAGGATTCAATATTTGTTATTCTT
The DNA here is from genome assembly GCF_046866305.1 of Octopus bimaculoides. NCBI lineage: Eukaryota > Metazoa > Mollusca > Cephalopoda > Octopoda > Octopodidae > Octopus > Octopus bimaculoides. The sequence continues at coordinate 147,281 of NW_028315302.1, read as the reverse complement.
TTTGTTACTTCCTCCAGGATTCAATATTTCTTATTCTTTTAGTTACTTCCTCGAGGATTCAATATTTCTTTTTCTTTTTCTTGCTTCTTCCTGGATTGAATATTTGTTATACTTTTTGTTACTTCCTCCAGGTTTCAATATGTCTTAATCTTTTTGTTACTTCCTCCATGATTGTATATTTCTTATTCTTTTTGTTACTTCCTCCAGGATTCAATATTTCTTATTCTTTTTTTGCTACTTCCAGGATTCTATATTTCTTTTTCTTTTTCTTGCTTCTTCCAGGATTCAATATTTCTTATTCTTTTTCTTGCTTCTTCCAGGATTCAATATTTCTTATACTTTTTGTTACTTCTTCCAGGATTCTATATTTGGTATTCTTTTTCTTGCTTCTTCCGATATTCTATATTTCATATTCTTTTTGTTACTTCTTCCAGGATTCAATATTTGTTATTCTTTTTCTTGCTTCTTCCAGGATTCAATATTTCTTATTTTTTTGTTACTTCTTCCATGATTCTATATTTCTTATTCTTTTTCTTGCTTTTTCAAGGATTCAATATTTATTATTGTTTTTGTTACTTCCTCCAGGTTTCAATATTTCTAATTTTTTTGTCACTTCCTCCAGGATAGTATATTTGTTATTCTTTTTGTTACTTCATCCAGGATTCAATATTTCTTATTCTTTTTGTTACTTCCTCCAGCATTCAATATTTATTATTATTTTTGTTACTTCCTCCAGGATTCAATATTTTATATTCTTTTTGTTACTTCCTCCAGGATTCAATATTTCTTATTCTTTTTGTTACTTCCTCCAGGATTCAATATTTCTTATTCTCTTTGTTACTTCCTCCAGGATTCTAAAGTTCTTAAAATTTTTCTTGCATCTTTCAGGATTCAATATTTGTTATTCTTTTTGTTACTTCCTCCAGGATTCAATATTTCTTATTCTTTTTGTTACTTCCTCGAGGATTCAATATTTCTTTTTCTTTTTCTTGCTTCTTCCTGGATTGAATATTTCTTATACTTTTTGTTACTTCCTCCAGGTTTCAATATGTCTTAATCTTTTTGTTACTTCCTCCATGATTGTATATTTCTTATTCTTTTTGTTACTTCCTCCAGGATTCAATATTTCTTATTCTTTTTTTTGCTACTTCCAGGATTCTATATTTCTTTTTCTTTTTCTTGCTTCTTCCAGGATTCAATATTTCTTATTCTTTTTCTTGCTTCTTCCAGGATTCAATATTTCTTATACTTTTTGTTACTTCTTCCAGGATTCTATATTTGGTATTCTTTTTCTTGCCTCTTCCGATATTCTATATTTCATATTCTTTTTGTTACTTCTTCCAGGATTCAATATTTGTTATTCTTTTTCTTGCTTCTTCCAGGATTCAATATTTCTTATTCTTTTTGTTACTTCTTCCATGATTCTACATTTCTTATTCTTTTTCTTGCTTTTTCAAGGATTCAATATTTATTATTGTTTTTGTTACTTCCTCCAGGTTTCAATATTTCTAATTTTTTTGTCACTTCCTCCAGGATAGTATATTTGTTATTCTTTTTGTTACTTCATCCAGGATTCAATATTTCTTATTCTTTTTGTTACTTCCTCCAGCATTCAATATTTATTATTATTTTTGTTACTTCCTCCAGGATTCAATATTTTATATTCTTTTTGTTACTTCCTCCAGGATTCAATATTTCTTATTCTTTTTGTTACTTCCTCCAGGATTCAATATTTCTTATTCTCTTTGTTACTTCCTCCAGGATTCTATATTTCTGATTCTTTTTGTTACTTCTTCCTGGATTCAATATTTCTTATTCGTTTTCTTGCTTCTTCCAGGATTCTAAATTTCTAATTCTTTTTGTTAGTTCCTCCAGGATTCAATATTTCTTATTCTTTTTGTTACTTCCTCCAGCATTCAAAATTTATTATTCTTTTTGATACTATCTCCAGGATTCTATATTTCTTATTCTTTTTGTTACTTCTTCCAGGATTCAATATTTGTTATTCTTTTTCTTACTTCTTCCAGGATTCAATATTTGTTATTCTTTTTGTTACTTCTTCCAGGATTCTATATTTCTTATTCTTTTTCTTGCTTCTTCAAGGATACAATATTTATTATTGTTTTTGTTACTTCCTCCAGGTTTCAATATTTCTAATTTTTTTGTCACTTCCTCCAGGATAGTATATTTCTTATTCTTTTTGTTACTTCATCCATGATTCAATATTTCTTATTCTTTTTGTTACTTCCTCCAGCATTCAATATTTATTATTCTTTATGTTACTTCCTCCAGGATTCAATATTTGTTATTCTTTATGTTACTTCCTCCAGGATATAATATTTGTTATTCTCTTTGTTACTTCCTCCAGGATTCTATATTTCTTATTCTTTTTGTTACTTCTTCCAGGATTCAATATTTCTTATTCTTTATGTTACTCCCTCCAGCATTCAATATTTATTATTCTTTTTGTTACTTCCTCCAGGTTTCAATATTTATTATTCTTTTTGTTACTTACTCCAGGATTCAATATTTCTTATTCTTTTTGTTGCTATTTCCAGGATTCAATATTTCTTATTCTTTATCTTGCTTCTTCCAGGATTCAATATTTCTTATTCTTTTTGTTACTTCCTCCAGGATTCAATATTTCTTATTCTTTTTCTTGCTACTTCCAGGATTCAATATTTCTTATACTTTTTGTTACTTCCTCCAGGATTCTATATTTCTTATTCCTTTTGTTGCTTCTTCCACTATTCAATATTTCTTATTCTTTTTGTTACTTCCTCCAGGATTCTAAAGTTCTTAAAATTTTTCTTGCATCTTTCAGGATTCAATATTTGTTATTCTTTTTGTTACTTCCTCCAGGATTCAATATTTCTTATTCTTTTTTTTGCTACTTCCAGGATTCTATATTTCTTTTTCTTTTTCTTGCTTCTTCCAGGATTCAATATTTCTTAATCTTTTTCTTGCTTCTTCCAGGATTCAATATTTCTTATACTTTTTGTTACTTCTTCCAGGATTCTATATTTGGTATTCTTTTTCTTGCTTCTTCCGATATTCTATATTTCATAATCTTTTTGTTACTTCTTCCAGGATTCAATATTTGTTATTCTTTTTCTTGCTTCTTCCAGGATTCAATATTTCTTATTCTTTTTGTTACTTCATCCATGATTCAATATTTCTTATACTTTTTGTTACATCGTCCAGGATTCAATATTTCTTATTCTTTTTGTTACTTCCTCCAGGATTCAATATTTCTTATTCTCTTTGTTACTTCCTCCAGGATTCTATATTTCTTATTCTTTTTGTTACTTCTTCCTGGATTCAATATTTCTTATTCTTTTTCTTGCTTCTTCCAGGATTCTAAATTTCTTATTCTTTTTGTTACTTCCTCCAGGATTCTATATTTCTTATTCTTTTTGTTACTTCTTCCTGGATTCAATATTTCTTATTCTTTTTCTTGCTTCTTCCAGGATTCTAAATTTCTTATTCTTTTTGTTACTTCCTCCAGGATTCAAAATTTTTTTTTTTTTTTTACTTCCTCCAGGATTCAATATTTCTTATTCTTTTTGTTGCTACTTCCAGGATTCAATATTTTTTATTCTTTTTGTTACGTCCTCGAGCATTCTATATTTCTTATTCTATTTCTTGCTTCTTCCAGGATACAATATTTCTTTTTTTTTTCTTCCTTCTTCCAGGATTCAATATTTCTTATTCTTTTTGTTACTTCCTCCAGGATTCAATATTTTTTTTTCTTTTTGTTACGTCCTCGAGCATTCTATATTTCTTATTCTTTTACTTGCTTCTTCCGGGATTCAATATTACTTATTCTTTTTGTTACTTCTTCCAGGATTCTATATTTCATATACTTTTTGTTACTTCTTCCAGGATTCAATATTTCTTATTCTTTTTCTTGCTCCTTCCAGGATTCAATATTTCTTATTCTTTTTGTTACTTCTTCCAGGATTGTATATTTCTTATTCTTTTTATTACTTCATCCAGCAATCGATATTTATTATTATTTTTGTTACTTCCTTCAGGTTTCGATATTTCTTTTTCTTTTTGTTACTACCACCAGGATTGTATATTTCTTATTCTTTTTATTACTTCATCCAGGATTCAATATTTGTTATTCTTTTTGTTACTTCCTCCAGCAATCAATATTTATTTTTATTTTTGTTACTTCCTCCAGGATTCAATATTTTTTATACTTTTTGTTACTTCCTCCAGGATTCAATATTTCTTATTCTTTTTGTTACTTCCTCCAGGATTCAATATTTCTTATTCTCTTTGTTACTTCCTCCAGGATTCTATATTTCTTATTCTTTTTGTTACTTCTTCCTGGATTCAATATTTCTTATTCTTTTTCTTGCTTCTTCCAGGATTCTAAATTTCTTATTCTTTTTGTTACTTCCTCCAGGATTCAAAATTTCTTATTCTTTTTATTACTTCCTCCAGCATTCAATATTTATTATTCTTTTTGTTACTTCCTCCAGGATTCGATATTTTTTATACTTTTTGTTACATCCTCCAGGGTTCAATATTTCTTATTCTTTTTGTTACTTCCTCCAGGATTCAATATTTCTTATTCTTTTTGTTGCTACTTCCAGGATTCAATATTTCTTATTCTTTTTGTTACTTCCTCCAGGATTCAATATTTCGTATTCTTTTACTTGCTTCTTCCAGGATTCAATATTTCTTATTCTTTTTGTTACTTCTTCCAGGATTCAATATTTCATATTCTTTTTCTTGCTTCTTCCAGGATTCAATATTTCTTATTGTTTTTGTTACTTCCTCCAGGTTTCAATATTTGTTAATCTTTTTGTTACTTCCTCCATGATTGATTATTTCTTATTATTTTTGTTACTTCCTCCAGGATTCAATAATTTATATTCTTTTTGTTACTTCCTCCAGGATTCAATATTTCTTATTCTTTTTTATGCTACTTCCAGGATTCAATATTTCTTATACTTTTTGTTACTTCCTCCAGCATTCTATATTTCTTATTCTTTTTGTTACATCCTCCAGGATTCTATATTTCTTATTCTTTTTCTTGCTTCTTCCAGGATTCAATATTTCTTATTCTTTTCCTTGCTTCTTCGAGCATTCAATAGTTCTTATTCTTTTTGTTACTTCTTCCAGGATTCTATATTTGGTTTACATTTTGTTGCTTCTTCCAGGATTCTATATTTCATATACTTTTTGTTACTTCTTCCAGGATTCAATATATCTTATTCTTTTTCTTGCTCCTTCCAGGATTCAATATTTCTTATACTTTTTGTTACTTCTTCCAGGATTCTATATTTGTTATTTTTTTCTTGCTTCTTCCAGGATTCAATATTTATTATTATTTTTGTTACTTCCTTCAGGTTTCAATATTTTTTATTCTTTTTGTTACTTCCACCAGGATTGTATATTTCATATTCTTTTTATTACTTCATCCAGGATTCAATATTTCTTATTCTTTTTTTACTACCTCCAGCATTCAATATTTATTATTATTTTTGTTACTTCCTCCAGGATTCAATATTTTTTATACTTTTTGTTACATCCTCCAGGATTCAATATTTCTTATTCTTTTTGTTACTTCCTCCAGGATTCAATATTTCTTATTCTCTTTGTTACATCCTCCAGGATTCTATATTTCTTATTCTTTTTGTTACTTCTTCCTGGATTCAATATTTCTTATTCTTTTTCTTGCTTCTTCCAGGATTCTAAATTTATTATTCTTTTTGTTACTTCCTCCCGGATTCAAAATTTATTATTTTTTTTTTACTTCCTCCAGGATTCAATATTTCTTATTCTTTTTGTTGCTACTTCCTGGATTCAATATTTTTTATTCTTTTTGTTACGTCCTCGAGCATTCTATATTTCTTATTCTATTTCTTGCTTCTTCCAGGATACAATATTTCTTTTTTTTTTCTTCCTTCTTCCAGGATTCAATATTTCTTATACTTTTTATTACTTCCTCCAGGATTCAATTTTTTTTTTCTTTTTGTTACGTCCTCGAGCATTCTATATTTCTTATTCTTTTTCTTGCTTCTTCCGGGATTCAATATTTCTTATTCTTTTTGTTACTTCTTCCAGGATTCAATATTTCATATTCTTTTTGTTGCTTCTTCTAGGATTCAAAATTTCTTATTGTTTTTGTTACTTCCTCCAGATTTCAATATTTGTTAATCTTTTTGTTACTTCCTCCATGATTGTTTATTTCTTATTATTTTTGTTACTTCCTCCAGGATTCAATATTTTATATTCTTTTTGTTACTTCCTCCAGGATTCACTATTTCTTATTCTTTTTGTTACTTCCTCCAGCATTCAATATTTCTTATTCTCTTTGTTACTTCCTTCAGGATTCTATATTTCTCATTTTTTTGTTACTTCTTCCTGGATTCAATATTTCTTATTCTTTTTGTTGCTACTTCCAGGATTCAATATTTCTTATACTTTTTGTTACCTCCTCCAGGATTCTATATTTCTTATACTTTTTCTTTCTTCTTCCAGGATTCAATATTTCTTATGCTTTTTGTTACTACCTCCAGCATTCAATATTTCTTATTCTTTTTGTTGCTTCTTCCAGGATTCAATATTTCTAATTCTTTTTGTTGCTACTTCCAGGATTCATTATTTCTTATTCTTTTTGTAGCTACTTCCAGGATTCAATATTTCTTATTCATTTTGTTGCTACTTCCAGGATTCAATATTTCTAATTCTTTTCGTTTCTTCCTCCAGGATTCTATATTTCTTATTCTTTTTCTTGCATCTTCCAGGATTCTATATTTCATATACTTTTTGTTACTTCTTCCAGGATTCAATATTTCTTATTCTTTTTCTTGCTCCTTCCAGGATTCAATATTTCTTATTCTTTTTGTTACTTCTTCCAGGATTGTATATTTCTTATTCTTTTTATTACTTCATCCAGCAATCAATATTTATTATTATTTTTGTTACTTCCTTCAGGTTTCGATATTTCTTATTCTTTTTGTTACTTCCACCAGGATTGTATATTTCTTATTCTTTTTATTACTTCATCCAGGATTCAATATTTGTTATTGTTTTTGTTACTTCCTCCAGCAATCAATATTTATTATTATTTTTGTTACTTCCTCCAGGATTCGATATTTTTTATACTTTTTGTTACATCCTCCAGGATTCAATATTTCTTATTCTTTTTGTTACTTCCTCCAGGATTCAATATTTCTTATTCTCTTTGTTACTTCCTCCAGGATTCTATATTTCTTATTCTTTTTGTTACTCCTTCCAGCATTCAATATTACTTATTCTTTTTCTTGCTTCTTCCAGGATTCTAAATTTCTTATTCTTTTTGTTACTTCCTCCAGGATTCAAAATTTCTTATTCTTTTTATTACTTCATCCAGCAATCGATATTTATTATTATTTTTGTTACTTCCTTCAGGTTTCGATATTTCTTATTCTTTTTGTTACTTCCACCAGGATTGTATATTTCTTATTCTTTTTATTACTTCATCCAGGATTCAATATTTGTTATTGTTTTTGTTACTTCCTCCAGCAATCAATATTTATTATTATTTTTGTTACTTCCTCCAGGATTCAATATTTTTTATACATTTTGTTACTTCCTCCAGGATTCAATATTTCTTATTCTTTTTGTTACTTCCTCCAGGATTCAATATTTCTTATTCTCTTTGTTACTTCCTCCAGGATTCTATATTTCTTATTCTTTTTGTTACTTCTCCCTGGATTCAATATTTCTTATTCTTTTTCTTGCTTCTTCCAGGATTCTAAATTTCTTATTCTTTTTGTTACTTCCTCCAGCATTCAAAATTTCTTATTCTTTTTATTACTTCCTCCAGGATTCAATATTTCTTATTCTTTTTCTTGCTCCTTCCAGGATTCAATATTTCTTATTCTTTTTGTTACTTCTTCCAGGATTGTATATTTCTTATTCTTTTTATTACTTCATCCAGCAATCGATATTTATTATTATTTTTGTTACTTCCTTCAGGTTTCGATATTTCTTATTCTTTTTGTTACTTCCACCAGGATTGTATATTTCTTATTCTTTTTATTACTTCATCCAGGATTCAATATTTGTTATTGTTTTTGTTACTTCCTCCAGCAATCAATATTTATTATTATTTTTGTTACTTCCTCCAGGATTCGATATTTTTTATACTTTTTGTTACATCCTCCAGGATTCAATATTTCTTATTCTTTTTGTTACTTCCTCCAGGATTCAATATTTCTTATTCTCTTTGTTACTTCCTCCAGGATTCTATATTTCTTATTCTTTTTGTTACTCCTTCCAGCATTCAATATTACTTATTCTTTTTCTTGCTTCTTCCAGGATTCTAAATTTCTTATTCTTTTTGTTACTTCCTCCAGGATTCAAAATTTCTTATTCTTTTTCTTACTTCCTCCAGCATTCAATATTTATTATTTTTTTTTTACTTCGTCCAGTATTCAATATTTCTTATTCTTTTTGTTGCTACTTCCAGGATTCAATATTTCGTATTCTTTTACTTGCTTCTTCCAGGATTCAATATTTCTTATTCTTTTTGTTACTTCTTCCAGGATTTAATATTTCATATTCTTTTTCTTGCTTCCTCCATGATTGATTATTTCTTATTATTTTTGTTACTTCCTCCAGGATTCAATAATTTATATTCTTTTTGTTACTTCCTCCAGGATTCAATATTTCTTATTCTCTTTGTTACTTCCATCAGGATTCTATATTTCTCATTCTTTATGTTACTTCTTCCTGGATTCAATATTTCTTATTCTTTTTGTTGCTACTTCCAGGATTCAATATTTCTTATACTTTTTGTTACTTCCTCCAGCATTCTATATTTCTTATTCTTTTTGTTACTTCCACCTGTTTCAATATTTGTTAATCGTTTTGTTACTTCCTCCATGATTGTTTATTTCTTATTATTTTTGTTACTTCCTCCAGGATTCTATATTTCTTATTCTTTTTCTTGCTTCTTCCAGGATTCAATATTTCTTATTCTTTTTCTTGCTTCTTCGAGCATTCAATAGTTCTTATTCTTTTTGTTACTTCATCCAGGATTCTATATCTGGTTTACTTTTTGTTGCTTCTTACAGGATTCTATATTTCATATACTTTTTGTTACTTCTTCCAGGATTCAATATATCTTATTTTTTTACTTGCTCCTTCCAGGATTCAATATTTCTTATACTTTTTGTTACTTCTTCCAGGATTCTATATTTGTTATTTTCTCTTGCTTCTTCCAGGATTCAATATCTATTATTATTTTTGTTACTTCCTTCAGGTTTCAATATTTTTTATTCTTTTTGTTACTTCCACCAGGATTGTATATTTCATATTCTTTTTATTACTTCATCCAGGATTCAATATTTCTTATTCTTTTTGCTACTTCCTCCAGCATTCAATATTTCTTATTCTTTTTGTTACTTCCTCCAGGATTGTATATTTCTTATTCTTTTTATTACTTCATCCAGGATTCAATATTTGTTATTGTTTTTGTTACTTCCTTCAGGTTTCGATATTTCTTATTCTTTTTGTTACTTCCACCAGGATTGTATATTTCTTATTCTTTTTATTACTTCATCCAGGATTCAATATTTGTTATTGTTTTTGTTACTTCCTCCAGCAATCAATATTTATTATTATTTTTGTTACTTCCTCCAGGATTCGATATTTTTTATACTTTTTGTTACATCCTCCAGGATTCAATATTTCTTATTCTTTTTGTTACTTCCTCCAGGATTCAATATTTCTTATTCTCTTTGTTACTTCCTCCAGGATTCTATATTTCTTATTCTTTTTGTTTCTCCTTCCAGCATTCAATATTACTTATTCTTTTTCTTGCTTCTTCCAGGATTCTAAATTTCTTATTCTTTTTGTTACTTCCTCCAGGATTCAAAATTTCTTATTCTTTTTCTTACTTCCTCCAGCATTCAATATTTATTATTTTTTTTTTACTTCCTCCAGTATTCAATATTTCTTATTCTTTTTGTTGCTACTTCCAGGATTCAATATTTCGTATTCTTTTACTTGCTTCTTCCAGGATTCAATATTTCTTATTCTTTTTGTTACTTCTTCCAGGATTTAATATTTCATATTCTTTTTCTTGCTTCCTCCATGATTGATTATTTCTTATTATTTTTGTTACTTCCTCCAGGATTCAATAATTTATATTCTTTTTGTTACTTCCTCCAGGATTCAATATTTCTTATTCTCTTTGTTACTTCCATCAGGATTCTATATTTCTCATTCTTTATGTTACTTCTTCCTGGATTCAATATTTCTTATTCTTTTTGTTGCTACTTCCAGGATTCAATATTTCTTATACTTTTTGTTACTTCCTCCAGCATTCTATATTTCTTATTCTTTTTGTTACTTCCACCTGTTTCAATATTTGTTAATCGTTTTGTTACTTCCTCCATGATTGTTTATTTCTTATTATTTTTGTTACTTCCTCCAGGATTCTATATTTCTTATTCTTTTTCTTGCTTCTTCCAGGATTCAATATTTCTTATTCTTTTTCTTGCTTCTTCGAGCATTCAATAGTTCTTATTCTTTTTGTTACTTCATCCAGGATTCTATATCTGGTTTACTTTTTGTTGCTTCTTACAGGATTCTATATTTCATATACTTTTTGTTACTTCTTCCAGGATTCAATATATCTTATTTTTTTACTTGCTCCTTCCAGGATTCAATATTTCTTATACTTTTTGTTACTTCTTCCAGGATTCTATATTTGTTATTTTCTCTTGCTTCTTCCAGGATTCAATATCTATTATTATTTTTGTTACTTCCTTCAGGTTTCAATATTTTTTATTCTTTTTGTTACTTCCACCAGGATTGTATATTTCATATTCTTTTTATTACTTCATCCAGGATTCAATATTTCTTATTCTTTTTGCTACTTCCTCCAGCATTCAATATTTCTTATTCTTTTTGTTACTCCTTCCAGCATTCAATATTACTTATTCTTTTTCTTGCTTCTTCCAGGATTCTAAATTTCTTATTCTTTTTGTTACTTCCTCCAGGATTCAAAATTTCTTATTCTTTTTATTACTTCATCCAGCAATCGATATTTATTATTATTTTTGTTACTTCCTTCAGGTTTCGATATTTCTTATTCTTTTTGTTACTTCCACCAGGATTGTATATTTCTTATTCTTTTTATTACTTCATCCAGGATTCAATATTTGTTATTGTTTTTGTTACTTCCTCCAGCAATCAATATTTATTATTATTTTTGTTACTTCCTCCAGGATTCAATATTTTTTATACATTTTGTTACTTCCTCCAGGATTCAATATTTCTTATTCTTTTTGTTACTTCCTCCAGGATTCAATATTTCTTATTCTCTTTGTTACTTCCTCCAGGATTCTATATTTCTTATTCTTTTTGTTACTTCTCCCTGGATTCAATATTTCTTATTCTTTTTCTTGCTTCTTCCAGGATTCTAAATTTCTTATTCTTTTTGTTACTTCCTCCAGCATTCAAAATTTCTTATTCTTTTTATTACTTCCTCCAGGATTCAATATTTCTTATTCTTTTTCTTGCTCCTTCCAGGATTCAATATTTCTTATTCTTTTTGTTACTTCTTCCAGGATTGTATATTTCTTATTCTTTTTATTACTTCATCCAGCAATCGATATTTATTATTATTTTTGTTACTTCCTTCAGGTTTCGATATTTCTTATTCTTTTTGTTACTTCCACCAGGATTGTATATTTCTTATTCTTTTTATTACTTCATCCAGGATTCAATATTTGTTATTGTTTTTGTTACTTCCTCCAGCAATCAATATTTATTATTATTTTTGTTACTTCCTCCAGGATTCGATATTTTTTATACTTTTTGTTACATCCTCCAGGATTCAATATTTCTTATTCTTTTTGTTACTTCCTCCAGGATTCAATATTTCTTATTCTCTTTGTTACTTCCTCCAGGATTCTATATTTCTTATTCTTTTTGTTACTCCTTCCAGCATTCAATATTACTTATTCTTTTTCTTGCTTCTTCCAGGATTCTAAATTTCTTATTCTTTTTGTTACTTCCTCCAGGATTCAAAATTTCTTATTCTTTTTCTTACTTCCTCCAGCATTCAATATTTATTATTTTTTTTTTACTTCCTCCAGTATTCAATATTTCTTATTCTTTTTGTTGCTACTTCCAGGATTCAATATTTCGTATTCTTTTACTTGCTTCTTCCAGGATTCAATATTTCTTATTCTTTTTGTTACTTCTTCCAGGATTTAATATTTCATATTCTTTTTCTTGCTTCCTCCATGATTGATTATTTCTTATTATTTTTGTTACTTCCACCAGGATTCAATAATTTATATTCTTTTTGTTACTTCCTCCAGGATTCAATATTTCTTATTCTCTTTGTTACTTCCATCAGGATTCTATATTTCTCATTCTTTATGTTACTTCTTCCTGGATTCAATATTTCTTATTCTTTTTGTTGCTACTTCCAGGATTCAATATTTCTTATACTTTTTGTTACTTCCTCCAGCATTCTATATTTCTTATTCTTTTTGTTACTTCCACCTGTTTCAATATTTGTTAATCGTTTTGTTACTTCCTCCATGATTGTTTATTTCTTATTATTTTTGTTACTTCCTCCAGGATTCTATATTTCTTATTCTTTTTCTTGCTTCTTCCAGGATTCAATATTTCTTATTCTTTTTCTTGCTTCTTCGAGCATTCAATAGTTCTTATTCTTTTTGTTACTTCATCCAGGATTCTATATCTGGTTTACTTTTTGTTGCTTCTTACAGGATTCTATATTTCATATACTTTTTGTTACTTCTTCCAGGATTCAATATATCTTATTTTTTTACTTGCTCCTTCCAGGATTCAATATTTCTTATACTTTTTGTTACTTCTTCCAGGATTCTATATTTGTTATTTTCTCTTGCTTCTTCCAGGATTCAATATCTATTATTATTTTTGTTACTTCCTTCAGGTTTCAATATTTTTTATTCTTTTTGTTACTTCCACCAGGATTGTATATTTCATATTCTTTTTATTACTTCATCCAGGATTCAATATTTCTTATTCTTTTTGCTACTTCCTCCAGCATTCAATATTTCTTATTCTTTTTGTTACTTCCTCCAGGATTGTATATTTCTTATTCTTTTTATTACTTCATCCAGGATTCAATATTTGTTATTGTTTTTGTTACTTCCTTCAGGTTTCGATATTTCTTATTCTTTTTGTTACTTCCACCAGGATTGTATATTTCTTATTCTTTTTATTACTTCATCCAGGATTCAATATTTGTTATTGTTTTTGTTACTTCCTCCAGCAATCAATATTTATTATTATTTTTGTTACTTCCTCCAGGATTCGATATTTTTTATACTTTTTGTTACATCCTCCAGGATTCAATATTTCTTATTCTTTTTGTTACTTCCTCCAGGATTCAATATTTCTTATTCTCTTTGTTACTTCCTCCAGGATTCTATATTTCTTATTCTTTTTGTTACTCCTTCCAGCATTCAATATTACTTATTCTTTTTCTTGCTTCTTCCAGGATTCTAAATTTCTTATTCTTTTTGTTACTTCCTCCAGGATTCAAAATTTCTTATTCTTTTTCTTACTTCCTCCAGCATTCAATATTTATTATTTTTTTTTTACTTCCTCCAGTATTCAATATTTCTTATTCTTTTTGTTGCTACTTCCAGGATTCAATATTTCGTATTCTTTTACTTGCTTCTTCCAGGATTCAATATTTCTTATTCTTTTTGTTACTTCTTCCAGGATTTAATATTTCATATTCTTTTTCTTGCTTCCTCCATGATTGATTATTTCTTATTATTTTTGTTACTTCCTCCAGGATTCAATAATTTATATTCTTTTTGTTACTTCCTCCAGGATTCAATATTTCTTATTCTCTTTGTTACTTCCATCAGGATTCTATATTTCTCATTCTTTATGTTACTTCTTCCTGGATTCAATATTTCTTATTCTTTTTGTTGCTACTTCCAGGATTCAATATTTCTTATACTTTTTGTTACTTCCTCCAGCATTCTATATTTCTTATTCTTTTTGTTACTTCCACCTGTTTCAATATTTGTTAATCGTTTTGTTACTTCCTCCATGATTGTTTATTTCTTATTATTTTTGTTACTTCCTCCAGGATTCTATATTTCTTATTCTTTTTCTTGCTTCTTCCAGGATTCAATATTTCTTATTCTTTTTCTTGCTTCTTCGAGCATTCAATAGTTCTTATTCTTTTTGTTACTTCATCCAGGATTCTATATCTGGTTTACTTTTTGTTGCTTCTTACAGGATTCTATATTTCATATACTTTTTGTTACTTCTTCCAGGATTCAATATATCTTATTTTTTTACTTGCTCCTTCCAGGATTCAATATTTCTTATACTTTTTGTTACTTCTTCCAGGATTCTATATTTGTTATTTTCTCTTGCTTCTTCCAGGATTCAATATCTATTATTATTTTTGTTACTTCCTTCAGGTTTCAATATTTTTTATTCTTTTTGTTACTTCCACCAGGATTGTATATTTCATATTCTTTTTATTACTTCATCCAGGATTCAATATTTCTTATTCTTTTTGCTACTTCCTCCAGCATTCAATATTTCTTATTCTTTTTGTTACTTCCTCCAGGATTGTATATTTCTTATTCTTTTTATTACTTCATCCAGGATTCAATATTTGTTATTGTTTTTGTTACTTCCTTCAGGTTTCGATATTTCTTATTCTTTTTGTTACTTCCACCAGGATTGTATATTTCTTATTCTTTTTATTACTTCATCCAGGATTCAATATTTGTTATTGTTTTTGTTACTTCCTCCAGCAATCAATATTTATTTTTATATTTGTTACTTCCTCCAGGATTCAATATTTTTTATACATTTTGTTACTTCCTCCAGGATTCAATATTTCTTATTCTTTTTGTTACTTCCTCCAGGATTCAATATTTCTTATTCTCTTTGTTACTTCCTCCAGGTTTCTATATTTCTTATTCTTTTTGTTACTTCTCCCTGGATTCAATATTTCTTATACTTTTTCTTGCTTCTTCCAGGATTCTAAATTTCTTATTCTTTTAGTTACTTCCTCCAGGATTCAAAATTTCTTATTCTTTTTATTACTTCCTCCAGGATTCAATATTTCTTATTCTTTTTCTTGCTCCTTCCAGGATTCAATATTTCTTATTCTTTTTGTTACTTCTTCCAGGATTGTATATTTCTTATTCTTTTTATTACTTCATCCAGCAATCGATATTTATTATTATTTTTGTTACTTCCTTCAGGTTTCGATATTTCTTATTCTTTTTGTTACTTCCACCAGGATTGTATATTTCTTATTCTTTTTATTACTTTATCCAGGATTCAATATTTGTTATTGTTTTTGTTACTTCCTCCAGCAATCAATATTTATTATTATTTTTGTTACTTCCTCCAGGATTCGATATTTTTTATACTTTTTGTTACATCCTCCAGGATTCAATATTTTTTATTCTTTTTGTTACTTCCTCCACGATTCAATATTTCTTATTCTCTTTGTTACTTCCTCCAGGATTCTATATTTCTTATTCTTTTTGTTACTCCTTCCAGCATTCAATATTTCTTATTCTTTTTCTTGCTTCTTCCAGGATTCTAAATTTCTTATTCTTTTTGTTACTTCCTCCAGGATTCAAAATTTCTTATTCTTTTTCTTACTTCCTCCAGCATTCAATATTTTTTTTTTTTTTTTACTTCCTCCAGGATTCAATATTTCTTATTCTTTTTGTTGCTACTTCCAGGATTCAATATTTCGTATTCTTTTACTTGCTTCTTCCAGGATTCAATATTTCTTATTCTTTTTGTTACTTCTTCCAGGATTTAATATTTCATATTCTTTTTCTTGCTTCCTCCATGATTGATTATTTCTTATTATTTTTGTTACTTCCTCCAGGATTCAATAATTTATATTCTTTTTGTTACTTCCTCCAGGATTCAATATTTCTTATTCTCTTTGTTACTTCCTTCAGGATTCTATATTTCTCATTCTTTATGTTACTTCTTCCTGGATTCAATATTTCTTATTCTTTTTGTTGCTACTTCCCGGATTCAATATTTCTTATACTTTTTGTTACTTCCTCCAGCATTCTATATTTCTTATTCTTTTTGTTACTTCCTCCTGTTTCAATATTTGTTAATCTTTTTGTTACTTCCTCCATGATTGTTTATTTCTTATTCTTTTTGTTACTTCCTCCAGGATTCTATATTTCTTATTCTTTTTCTTGCTTCTTCCAGGATTCAATATTTCTTATTCTTTTTCTTGCTTCTTCGAGCATTCAATAGTTCTTATTCTTTTTGTTACTTCTTCCAGGATTCTATATCTGGTTTACTTTTTGTTGCTTCTTCCAGGATTCTATATTTCATTTACTTTTTGTTACTTCTTCCAGGATTCAATATATCTTATTTTTTTACTTGCTCCTTCCAGGATTCAATATTTCTTATACTTTTTGTTACTTCTTCCAGGATTCTATATTTGTTATTTTTTCTTGCTTCTTCCAGGATTCAATATCTATTATTATTTTTGTTACTTCCTTCAGGTTTCAATATTTTTTATTCTTTTTGTTACTTCCACCAGGATTGTATATTTCATATTCTTTTTATTACTTCATCCAGGATTCAATATTTCTTATTCTTTTTGCTACTTCCTCCAGCATTCAATATTTCTTATTCTTTTTGTTACTTCCTCCAGGATTCAATATTTCTTATTCTTTTTGTTACTTCTTCCAGCATTCAAAATTTATTTTTTTTTTTTTCTTCCTCCAGGATTCAATATTTCTTATTCTTTTTGATGCTACTTCCAGGATTCAATATTTTTTATTCTTTTTGTTACGTCCTCGAGCATTCTATATTTCTTATTCTTTTTCTTGCTTCTTCCGGGTTTCAATATTTCTTATTCTTTTTGTTACTTCTTCCAGGATTCAATATTTCATATTCTTTTTGTTGCTTCTTCTAGGATTCAATATTTCTTATTGTTTTTGTCACTTCCTCCAGATTTCAATATTTGTTAATCTTTTTGTTACTTCCTCCATGATTGTTTATTTCTTATTATTTTTGTTACTTCCTCCAGGATTCAATATTTTATATTCTTTTTGTTACTTCCTCCAGGATTCAATATTTCTTATTCTTTTTGTTACTTCCTCCAGGATTCAATATTTCTTATTCTCTTTGTTACTTCCTTCAGGATTCTATATTTCTCATTCTTTTTGTTACTTCTTCCTGGATTCAATATTTCTTATTCTTTTTGTTGCTACTTCCAGGATTCAATATTTCTTATTTTTACTTGCTACTTCCAGGATTCAATATTTCTTATACTTTTTGTTACCTCCTCCAGGATTCTATATTTCTTATTCTTTTTCTTTCTTCTTCCAGGATTCAATATTTCTTATGCTTTTTGTTACTACCTCCAGCATTCAATATTTGGTATTCTTTTTCTTACTTCTTCCGATATTCTATATTTCATATTCTTTTTGTTACTTCTTCCAGGATTCAATATTTGTTATTCTTTTTCTTGCTTGCTACTTCCAGGATTCAATATTTCTTATTCTTTTTGTTACTTCTTCTATGATTCTATATTTCTTATTCTTTTTCTTGCTTTTTCAAGGATTCAATATTTATTATTGTTTTTGTTACTTCCTCCAGGTTTTAATATTTCTAATTTTTTTGTCACTTCCTCCAGGATACTATATTTGTTATTCTTTTTGTTACTTCATCCAGGATTCAATATTTCTTATTCTTTTTGTTACTTCCTCCAGCATTCAATATTTATTATTATTTTTGTTACTTCCTCCAGGATTCAATATTTTTTATTCTTTATGTTACTTCCTCCAGGATTCAATATTTGTTATTCTTTTTGTTACTTCCTCCAGGATTCAATATTTGTTATTCTCTTTGTTACTTCTTCCAGGATTCTATATTTTTTATTCTTTTTGTTACTTCTTCCAGGATTCAATATTTCTTATTCTTTTTCTTGCTTCTTCCAGGATTCTTAATTTCTTATTCTTTTTGTTACTTCCTCAAGGATTCAATATTTCTTATTCTTTATGTTTCTCCCTCCAGCATTCAATATTTATTATTCTTTTTGTTACTTCCTCCAGGTTTCAATATTTATTATTCTTTTTGTTACTTCCACCAGGATTCAATATTTCTTATTCTTTTTGTTGCTACTTCCAGGATTCAATATTTCTTATTCTTTATCTTGCTTCTTCCAGGATTTAATATTTCTTATTCTTTTTGTTACTTCCTCCAGGATTCAATATTTCTTATTCTTTTTCTTGCTACTTCCAGGATTCAATATTTTTTATACTTTTTGTTACTTCCTCCAGGATTCTATATTTCTTATTCCTTTTGTTGCTTCTTCCACTATTCAATATTTCTTATTCTTTTTGTTACTTCCTCCAGGATTCTACATTTCTTAAAATTTTTCTTGCATCTTTCAGGATTCAATATTTGTTATTCTTTTTGTTACTTCCTCCACGATTCTATATTTCTTATACTTTTTCTTGCTTCTTTCTGGATTCAATATTTCTTATTCTTTTTCTTGCTTCTTCCTGGATTGAATATTTCTTATAATTTTTGTTACTTCTTCCAGGATTCTATATTTCTTATTCTTTATATTGCTTCATCCAGGATTCATTATTTCTTATTCTTTTTGTTACTTCCTCCAGGTTTGAATATTTCTTTATATTTTTGTTACTTCCTCCATGATTGTTTATTTCTTATTCTTTTTGATACTTCCTCCAGCATTCAATATTTATTATTCTTTTTCTTGCTTCTTCCAGGATTCTAATTTTCTTATTTTTTTGTTACATCCTCCAGGATTCAATATTTATTATTCTTTTTGTTACTTCCTCCAGCATTCAATATTTGTTATTGTTTTTGTTGCTTCTTCCAGGATTCAATATTTCTAAATCTTTTTGTTACTTCCTCCAGGATTCAATATTTCTTATTCTTTTTGTTGCGACTTCCAGGATTCAATATTTCTAATTCTTTTCGTTACTTCCTCCAGGATTCTATATTTTTTATTCTTTTTCTTGCATCTTCCAGGTTTCTATATTTCATATACTTTTTGTTACTTCTACCAGGATTCAATATTTCTTATTCTTTTTCTTGCTCCTTCCAGGATTCAATATTTCTTATTCTTTTTGTTACTTCTTCCAGGATTGTATATTTCTTATTCTTTTTATTACTTCATCCAGGATTCAATATTTCTTATTCTTTTTGTTACTTCCTCCAGCAATCAATATTTCTTATTCTCTTTGTTACTTCCTCCAGGATTCTATATTTCTTATTCTTTTTGTTACTTCTTCCAGGATTCAATATTTCTTATTCTTTTTCTTGCTTCTTCCAGGATTCTTAATTTCTTATTCTTTATCTTGCTTCTTCCAGGATTCAATATTTCTTATTCTTTTTGTTACTTCCTCCAGGATTCAATATTTCTTATTCTTTTTCTTGCTACTTCCAGGATTCAATATTTCTTATACTTTTGGTTACTTCCTCCAGGATTCTATATTTCTTATTCCTTTTGTTGCTTCTTCCACTATTCAATATTTCTTATAATTTTTGTTACTTCTTCCAGGATTCTATATTTCTAATTCTTTATATTGCTTCATCCAGGATTCATTATTTCTTATTCTTTTTGTTACTTCCTCCAGGTTTGAATATTTCTTAATATTTTTGTTACTTCCTCCATGATTGTTTATTTCTGATTCTTTTTGTTACTTCCTCCAGCATTCAATATTTATTATTCTTTTTCTTGCTTCTTCCAGGATTCTAATTTTCTTGTTTTTGTTGCTTCTTCCAGGATTCAATATTTCTAAATCTTTTTGTTACTTCCTCCAGGATTCAATATTTCTTATTCTTTTTCTTTCTTCTTCCAGGATTCAATATTTCTTATGCTTTTTGTTACTACCTCCAGCATTCAATATTTCTTATTCATTTTGTTGCTACTTCCAGGATTCAATATTTCTAATTCTTTTCGTTACTTCCTCCAGGATTCTATATTTCTTATTCTTTTTCTTGCATCTTCCAGGATTCTATATTTCATATACTTTTTGTTACTTCTTCCAGGATTCAATATTTCTTATTCTTTTTCTTGCTCATTCCAGGATTCAATATTTCTTTTTTTTTTTCTTGCTTCTTCCAGGATTCAATATTTCTTATTCTTTTTGTTACTTCTTCCAGGATTCAATATTTCTTATACTTTTTTTTGCTTCTTCCAGCATTCAATATTTCTTATTGTTTTTGTTACTTCCTCCAGGTTTCAATATTTGTTAATCTTTTTGTTACTTCCTCCTTCATTGTTTATTTCTTATTATTTTTGTACTTACTCCAGGATTCAATATTTCATATTCTTTTTGTTACTTCCACCAGGATTCAACATTTCTTATTCTTTTTGTTACTTCTTCCAGGATTCTTTATTTGTTATTCTTTTTCTTGCTTCTTCCAGGATTCAATATTTCTTATTCATTTTGTTACTTCCTTCAGGTTTCAATATTTCTTATTCGTTTTGTTACTTCCACCAGGATTCAATATTTTATTTTCTTTTTCTTGCTCCTTCCAGGATTCAAAATTTCTTATTCCTTTTGTTACTTCTTCCAGGATTCTATATTTGTTATTCTTTTTCTTGCTTCTTCCAGGATTCAATATCTATTATTCATTTTGTTACTTCCTTCAGGTTTCAATATTTCTTATTCTTTTTGTTACTTCCACCAGGATTGTATATTTCTTATTCTTTTAATTACTTCATCCAGGTTTCAATATTTCTTATTCTTTTTGTTACTTCCTCCAGCAATCAATATTTATTATTATTTTTGTTTCTTCCTCCAGGATTCAATATTTTTTATACTTTTTGTTACTTCCTCCAGGATTCAATATTACTTATTCTTTTTGTTACTTCCTTCCAGGATTCAATATTTCTGATACTCTTTGTTACTTCCTCCAGGATTCTATATTTCTTATTCTTATTGTTACTTCTTCCTGGATTCAATATTTATTATTCTTTTTCTTGCTTCTTCCAGGATTCTAAATTTCTTATTGTTTTTGTTACTTCCTCCAGGATTCAAAATTTCTTATTCTTTTTGTTACTTCCTCCATGATTGTATATTTCTTATTCTTTTTGTAACTTCCTCCAGGATTCAATATTTCTTATTCTTTTTGTTGCTACTTCCAGGATTCTATTTTTATTTTTATTTTTCTTGCTTCTTCCAGGATTCAATATTTCTTATTCTTTTTCTTGCTTCTTCCAGGATTCAATATTTCTTATACTTTTTGTTACTTCTTCCAGGATTCTATATTTGGTATTCTTTTTCTTGCTTCTTCCGATATTCTATATTTCCTATTCTTTTTGTTACTTCTTCCAGGATTCAATATTTGTTATTCTTTTTCTTGCTTCTTCCAGGATTCAATATTTCTTATTCTTTTTGTTACTTCTTCCATGTTTCTATATTTCTTATTCTTTTTCTTGCTTTTTCAAGGATTCAATATTTATTATTGTTTTTGTTACTTCCTCCAGTTTTCAATATTTCTAATTTTTTTGTCACTTCCTCCAGGATAGTATATTTGTTATTCTTTTTGTTACTTCATCCAGGATTCAATATTTCTTATTCTTTTTGTTACTTCCTCCAGCATTCAATATTTATTATTATTTTTGTTACTTCCTCCAGGATTCAATATTTCTGATTCTTTTTGTTACTCCTTCCAGCATTCAATATTTCTTATTCTTTTACTTGCTTCTTCCAGCATTCAATATTTATTATTTTTTTTTTACTTCCTCCAGGATTCAATATTTCTTATTCTTTTTGTTGCTACTTCCAGGATTCAATATTTCATATTCTTTTTCTTGCTTCTTCCAGGATTCAATATTTCTTATTGTTTTTGTTACTTCCTCCAGGTTTCAATATTTGTTAATCTTTTTGTTACTTCCTCCATGATTGTTTATTTCTTATTATTTTTGTTACTTCCTCCAGGATTCAATATTTCTTATTCTTTTTCTTGCTTCTTCCAGGATTCAATATTTCTTATTCTTTTTCTTGCTTTTTCGAGCATTCAATAGTTCTTATTCTTTTTGTTACTTCTTCCAGGATTCTATATTTGGTTTACTTTTTGTTGCTTCTGCCAGGATTCTATATTTGTTATTTTTTTCTTGCTTCTTCCAGGATTCTATATTTCTTATTCTTTTTCTTGCTCATTCCAGGATTCAATATTTCTTTTTTTTTTCTTGCTTCTTCCAGGATTCAATATTTCTTATTCTTTTTGTTACTTCTTCCAGGATTCAATATTTCTTATTCTTTTTCTTGCTCCTTCCAGGATTCAATATTTCTTATTCTTTTTGTTACTTCTTCCAGGATTGTATATTTCTTATTCCTTTTATTACTTCATCCAGGATTCAATATTTCTTATTCTTTTTGTTACTTCCTCCAGCAATCAATATTTCTTATTCTCTTTGTTACTTCCTCCAGGATTCTATATTTCTTATTCTTTTTGTTACTTCTTCCAGGATTCAATATTTCTTATTCTTTTTCTTGCTTCTTCCAGGATTCTTAATTTCTTATTCTTTTTGTTACTTCCTTAAGGATTCAATATTTCTTATTCTTTATGTTTCTCCCTCCAGCATTCAATATTTATTATTCTTTTTGTTACTTCCTCCTGGTTTCAATATTTATTATTCTTTTTGTTACTTCCTCCAGGATTCAATATTTCTTATTCTTTTTGTTGCTACTTCCAGGATTCAATATTTCTTATTCTTTATCTTGCTTCTTCCAGGATTCAATATTTCTTATTCTTTTTGTTACTTCCTCCAGGATTCAATATTTGATATTCTTTTTCTTGCTACTTCCAGGATTCAATATTTCTTATACTTTTGGTTACTTCCTCCAGGATTCTATATTTCTTATTCCTTTTGTTGCTTCTTCCACTATTCAATATTTCTTATTCATTTTGTTACTTCCTTCAGGTTTCAATATTTCTTATTCGTTTTGTTACTTCCACCAGGATTCAATATTTTATTTTCTTTTTCTTGCTCCTTCCAGGATTCAATATTTCTTATTCCTTTTGTTACTTCTTCCAGGATTCTATATTTGTTATTCTTTTTCTTGCTTCTTCCAGGATTCAATATCTATTATTCATTTTGTTACTTCCTTCAGGTTTCAATATTTCTTATTCTTTTTGTTACTTCCACCAGGATTGTATATTTCTTATTCTTTTAATTACTTCATCCAGGTTTCAATATTTCTTATTCTTTTTGTTACTTCCTCCAGCAATCAATATTTATTATTATTTTTGTTTCTTCCTCCAGGATTCAATATTTTTTATACTTTTTGTTACTTCCTCCAGGATTCAATATTACTTATTCTTTTTGTTACTTCCTTCCAGGATTCAATATTTCTGATACTCTTTGTTACTTCCTCCAGGATTCTATATTTCTTATTCTTATTGTTACTTCTTCCTGGATTCAATATTTATTATTCTTTTTCTTGCTTCTTCCAGGATTCTAAATTTCTTATTGTTTTTGTTACTTCCTCCAGGATTCAAAATTTCTTATTCTTTTTGTTACTTCCTCCATGATTGTATATTTCTTATTCTTTTTGTAACTTCCTCCAGGATTCAATATTTCTTATTCTTTTTGTTGCTACTTCCAGGATTCTATTTTTATTTTTATTTTTCTTGCTTCTTCCAGGATTCAATATTTCTTATTCTTTTTCTTGCTTCTTCCAGGATTCAATATTTCTTATACTTTTTGTTACTTCTTCCAGGATTCTATATTTGGTATTCTTTTCCTTGCTTCTTCCAGGATTCAATATTTCTTATTCTTTTTGTTACTTCTTCCATGTTTCTATATTTCTTATTCTTTTTCTTGCTTTTTCAAGGATTCAATATTTATTATTGTTTTTGTTACTTCCTCCAGTTTTCAATATTTCTAATTTTTTTGTCACTTCCTCCAGGATAGTATATTTGTTATTCTTTTTGTTACTTCATCCAGGATTCAATATTTCTTATTCTTTTTGTTACTTCCTCCAGCATTCAATATTTATTATTATTTTTGTTACTTCCTCCAGGATTCAATATTTCTGATTCTTTTTGTTACTCCTTCCAGCATTCAATATTTCTTATTCTTTTACTTGCTTCTTCCAGGATTCTAAATTTCTTATTCTTTTTGTTACTTCCTCCAGGATTCGAAATTTCTTATTCTTTTTCTTACTTCCTCCAGCATTCAATATTTATTATTTTTTTTTTACTTCCTCCAGGATTCAATATTTCTTATTCTTTTTGTTGCTACTTCCAGGATTCAATATTTCATATTCTTTTTCTTGCTTCTTCCAGGATTCAATATTTCTTATTGTTTTTGTTACTTCCTCCAGGTTTCAATATTTGTTAATCTTTTTGTTACTTCCTCCATGATTGTTTATTTCTTATTCTTTTTCTTGCTTCTTCCAGGATTCAATATTTCTTATTCTTTTTCTTGCTTTTTCGAGCATTCAATAGTTCTTATTCTTTTTGTTACTTCTTCCAGGATTCTATATTTGGTTTACTTTTTGTTGCTTCTTCCAGGATTCTATATTTGTTATTTTTTTCTTGCTTCTTCCAGGATTCTATATTTCTTATTCTTTTTCTTGCTCATTCCAGGATTCAATATTTCTTTTTTTTTTTCTTGCTTCTTCCAGGATTCAATATTTCTTATTCTTTTTGTTACTTCTTCCAGGATTCAATATTTCTTATTCTTTTTCTTGCTCCTTCCAGGATTCAATATTTCTTATTCTTTTTGTTACTTCTTCCAGGATTGTATATTTCTTATTCCTTTTATTACTTCATCCAGGATTCAATATTTCTTATTCTTTTTGTTACTTCCTCCAGCAATCAATATTTCTTATTCTCTTTGTTACTTCCTCCAGGATTCTATATTTCTTATTCTTTTTGTTACTTCTTCCAGGATTCAATATTTCTTATTCTTTTTCTTGCTTCATCCAGGATTCTTAATTTCTTATTCTTTTTGTTACTTCCTTAAGGATTCAATATTTCTTATTCTTTATGTTTCTCCCTCCAGCATTCAATATTTATTATTCTTTTTGTTACTTCCTCCAGGTTTCAATATTTATTATTCTTTTTGTTACTTCCTCCAGGATTCAATATTTCTTATTCTTTTTGTTGCTACTTCCAGGATTCAATATTTCTTATTCTTTATCTTGCTTCTTCCAGGATTCAATATTTCTTATTCTTTTTGTTACTTCCTCCAGGATTCAATATTTGATATTCTTTTTCTTGCTACTTCCAGGATTCAATATTTCTTATACTTTTGGTTACTTCCTCCAGGATTCTATATTTCTTATTCCTTTTGTTGCTTCTTCCACTATTCAATATTTCTTATTCTTTTTGTTACTTCCTCCAGGATTCTACATTTCTTAAAATTTTTCTTGCATCTTTCAGGATTCAATATTTGTTATTCTTTTTGTTACTTCCTCGAGGATTCTATATTTCTTATACTTTTTCTTGCTTCCTCCAGCATTCAATATTTATTATTTTTTTTTTACTTCCTCCAGGATTCAATATTTCTTATTCTTTTTGTTGCTACTTCCAGGATTCAATATTTCTTATTCCTTTTGTTACTTCTTCCAGGATTCTATATTTGTTATTCTTTTTCTTGCTTCTTCCAGGATTCAATATCTATTATTCATTTTGTTACTTCCTTCAGGTTTCAATATTTCTTATTCTTTTTGTTACTTCCACCAGGATTGTATATTTCTTATTCGTTTAATTACTTCATCCAGGATTCAATATTTCTTATTCTTTTTGTTACTTCCTCCAGCAATCAATATTTAGTATTATTTTTGTTTCTTCCTCCAGGATTCAATATTTTTTATACTTTTTGTTACTTCCTCCAGGATTCAATATTACTTATTCTTTTTGTTACTTCCTTCCAGGATTCAATATTTCTGATACTCTTTGTTACTTCCTCCAGGATTCTATATTTCTTATTCTTATTGTTACTTCTTCCTGGATTCAATATTTATTATTCTTTTTCTTGCTTCTTCCAGGATTCTAAATTTCTTATTGTTTTTGTTACTTCCTCCAGGATTCAAAATTTCTTATTCTTTTTGTTACTTCCTCCATGATTGTATATTTCTTATTCTTTTTGTAACTTCCTCCAGGATTCAATATTTCTTATTCTTTTTGTTGCTACTTCCAGGATTCTATATTTATTTTTATTTTTCTTGCTTCTTCCAGGATTCAATATTTCTTATTCTTTTTCTTGCTTCTTCCAGGATTCAATATTTCTTATACTTTTTGTTACTTCTTCCAGGATTCTATATTTGGTATTCTTTTTCTTGCTTCTTCCGATATTCTATATTTCCTATTCTTTTTGTTGCTACTTCCAGGATTCAATATTTCATATTCTTTTTCTTGCTTCTTCCAGGATTCAATATTTCTTATTGTTTTTGTTACTTCCTCCAGGTTTCAATATTTGTTAATCTTTTTGTTACTTCCTCCATGATTGTTTATTTCTTATTATTTTTGTTACTTCCTCCAGGATTCAATATTTCTTATTCTTTATCTTGCTTCTTCCAGGATTCAATATTTCTTATTCTTTTTCTTGCTTTTTCGAGCATTCAATAGTTCTTATTCTTTTTGTTACTTCTTCCAGGATTCTATATTTGGTTTACTTTTTGTTGCTTCTTCCAGGATTCTATATTTCATATACTTTTTGTTACTTCTTCCAGGATTCAATATATCTTATTCTTTTTCTTGCTCCTTCCAGGATTCAATATTTCTTATACTTTTTGTTACTTCTTCCAGGATTCTATATTTGTTATTTTTTTCTTGCTTCTTCCAGGATTCAATATTTATTATTCTTTTTGTTACTTCCTTCAGGTTTCAATATTTTTTATTCTTTTTGTTACTTCCACCAGGATTGTATATTTCATATTCTTTTTATTACTTCATCCAGGATTCAATATTTCTTATTCTTTTTGTTACTTCCTCCAGCATTCAATATTTATTATTATTTTTGTTACTTCCTCCAGGATTCAATATTTTTTATACTTTTTGTTACATCCTCCAGGATTCAATATTTCTTATTCTTTTTGTTACTTCCTCCAGCATTCAATATTTATTATTATTTTTGTTACTTCCTCCAGGATTCAATATTTTTTATACTTTTTGTTACATCCTCCAGGATTCAATATTTCTTATTCTTTTTGTTACTTCCTCCAGGATTCAATATTTCTTATTCTCTTTGTTACTTCCTCCAGGATTCTATATTTCTTATTCTTTTTGTTACTTCTTCCTGGATTCAATATTTCTTATTCTTTTTCTTGCTTCTTCCAGGATTCAAAATTTCTTATTCTTTTTGTTACTTCCTCCAGCATTCAATATTTATTATTATTTTTGTTACTTCCTCCAGGATTCAATATTTCTGATTCTTTTTGTTACTCCTTCCAGCATTCAATATTTCTTATTCTTCTTCTTGCTTCTTCCAGGATTCTAAATTTCTTATTCTTTTTGTTACTTCCTCCAGGATTCAAAATTTCTTATTCTTTTACTTACTTCCTCCAGCATTCAATATTTATTATTTTTTTTTTACTTCCTCCAGGATTCAATATTTCATATTCTTTTTCTTGCTTCTTCCAGGATTCAATATTTCTTATTGTTTTTGTTACTTCCTCCAGGTTTCAATATTTGTTAATCTTTTTGTTACTTCCTCCATGATTGTTTATTTCTTATTATTTTTGTTACTTCCTCCAGGATTCAATATTTCTTATTCTTTTTCTTGCTTCTTCCAGGATTCAATATTTCTTATTCTTTTTCTTGCTTTTTCGAGCATTCAATAGTTCTTATTCTTTTTGTTACTTCTTCCAGGATTCGATATTTGGTTTACTTTTTGTTGCTTCTTCCAGGATTCTATATTTCATATACTTTTTGTTACTTCTTCCAGGATTCAATATATATTATTCTTTTTCTTGCTCCTTCCAGGATTCAATATTTCTTATACTTTTTGTTACTTCTTCCAGGATTCTATATTTGTTATTTTTTTCTTGCTTCTTCCAGGATTCAATATTTATTATCCTTTTTGTTACTTCCTTCAGGTTTCAATATTTTTTTTTCTTTTTGTTACTTCCACCAGGATTGTATATTTCATATTCTTTTTATTACTTCATCCAGGATTCAATATTTCTTATTCTTTTTGTTACTTCCTCCAGCATTCAATATTTATTATTATTTTTGTTACTTCCTCCAGGATTCAATATTTTTTATACTTTTTGTTACATCCTCCAGGATTCAATATTTCTTATTCTTTTTGTTACTTCCTCCAGCATTCAATATTTATTATTATTTTTGTTACTTCCTCCAGGATTCAATATTTTTTATACTTTTTGTTACATCCTCCAGGATTCAATATTTCTTATTCTTTTTGTTACTTCCTCCAGGATTCAATATTTCTTAATCTCTTTGTTACTTCCTCCAGGATTCTATATTTCTTATTCTTTTTGTTACTTCTTCCTGGATTCAATATTTCTTATTCTTTTTCTTGCTTCTTCCAGGATTCTAAATTTCTTATTCTTTTTGTTACTTCCTCTAGGATTCAAAATTTCTTATTCTTTTTCTTACTTCCTCCAGCATTCAAAATTTATTATTTTTTTTTTACTTCCTCCAGGATTCAATATTTCTTATTCTTTTTGTTGCTACTTCCAGGATTCAATATTTTTTATTCTTTTTGTTACGTCCTCGAGCATTCTATATTTCTTATTCTATTTCTTGCTTCTTCCAGGATACAATATTTCTTTTTTTTTTCTTCCTTCTTCCAGGATTCAATATTTCTTATTCTTTTTGTTACTTCCTCCAGGATTCAATATTTTTTTTTCTTTTTGTTACGTCCTCGAGCATTGTATATTTCTTATTCTTTTTCTTGCTTCTTCCGGGATTCAATATTTCTTATTCTTTTTGTTACTTCTTCCAGGATTCAATATTTCATATTCTTTTTGTTGCTTCTTCTAGGATTCAATATTTCTTATTGTTTTTGTTACTTCCTCCAGGTTTCAATATTTGTTAATCTTTTTGTTACTTCCTCCATGATTGTTTATTTCTTATTATTTTTGTTACTTCCTCCAGGATTCAATATTTTATATTCTTTTTGTCACTTCCTCCAGGATTCACTATTTCTTATTCTTTTTGTTACTTCCTCCAGGATTCAATATTTCTTATTCTCTTTGTTACTTCCTCCAGGATTCTATATTTCTTATTCTTTTTGTTACTTCCTCCAGGATTCTATATTTCTTATTCTTTTTCTTGCTTCTTCGAGCGTTCAATAGTTCTTATTCTTTTTGTTACTTCTTCCAGGATTCTTTATTTGGTTTACTTTTTGTTGCTTCTTCCAGGATTCTATATTTCATATATTTTTTGTTACTACTTCCAGGATTTAAAATATTTTATTCTTTTTCTTGCTCCTTCCAGAATTCAATATTTCTTATACTTTTTGTTACTTCTTCCAGGATTCTATATTTGTTATTCTTTTTCTTGCTTCTTCCAGGATTCAATATTTATTATTCTTTTTGTTACTTCCTTCAGGTTTCAATATTTTTTATTCTTTTTGTTACTTCCACCAGGATTCAATATTTATTATTATTTTTGTTACTTCCTCCAGGATTCAATATTTTTTATACTTTTTGTTACATCCTCCAGGATTCAATATTTCTTATTCTTTTTCTTGCTTCTTCCAGGATTCTATATTTCTAATTCTATTCGTTACTTCCTCCAGGATTCTATATTTGTTATTATTTTTCTTGCTTCTTCCAGGATTCTATATTTGTTATTCTTTTTCTTGCTTCTTCCAGGATTCAATATTTCTTATTCTTTTTGTTGCTTCTTCCAAGATTCAATATTTCTAATTATTTTTGTTGCTTCGTCCAGGAATCAATATTTGTTATTCTTTTTCTTGCTTCTTCCAGGATTCAATATTTCTTATTATTTTTGTTACTTCCTCCAGGATTCAATATTTATTATTCTTTTTGTTACTTCCTCCAGGATTCAATATTTCTTATTCTTTTTGTTGCTACTTCCAGGATTCAATATTTCCTATTCTTTTACTTGCTTCTTCCAGGATTCAATATTTCTTATTCTTTTTGTGACTTCCTCCAGGATTCAATATTTCTTAGTCTTTTTGTTGCTACTTCCAGGATTCAATATTACTTATACTTTTTCTTGCTTCTTCCAGGATTCAATATTTCTTATTCTTTTTGTTACTTCCTCCAGGATTCAATATTTCTTATTCTTTTTTTTGCTTCTTCCAGGATTCAATATTTCTAATCCTTTTTGTTGCGACTTCCAGGATTCAATATTTATTATTCTTTTTCTTGCTTCTTCCAGGATTCACTATTTCTTATTCTTCTTGTTACTTCCTCCAGGATTCAATATCTGTTATTCTCTTTGTTACTTCCTCCAGGATTCAATATTTCTTATTCTCTTTGTTATTTCCTCCAGGATTCTATATTTCTGATTATTTTTGTTACTTCTTCCTGGATTCAATATTTCTTATTCTTTTTCTTGCTTCTTCCAGGATTCTAAATTTCTTATACTTTTTGTTACTTCCTCCAGCATTCTATATTTCTTAATCTTTTTGTTACTTTCTCCAGGATTCAATATTTCTTATTCTTTTTGTTGCTACTTCCAGGGTTCAATATTTCTTATACTTTTTGTTACTTCCTCCAGCATTCTATATTTCTTAATCTTTTTGTTACTTCCTCCAGGTTTCAATATTTGTTAATCTTTTTGTTACTTCCTCCATGATTGTTTATTTCTTATACTTTTTGTTACTTCCTCCAGGATTCAATATTTCTTATTCGTTTTGTTGCTACTTCCAGGATTCAATATTTCTTATTCTTTTTCTTCCTTCTTCCAGGATTCAATATTTCTTATGCTTTTTGTTACTTTCTCCAGGATTCAATATTTCTTATACTCTTTGTTACTTCCTCCAGGATTCAATATTTCTTATTCGTTTTGTTGCTACTTCCAGGATTCAATATTTCTTATTCTTTTTCTTCCTTCTTCCAGGATTCAATATTTCTTATTCTTTTTGTTACTTCTTCCTGGATTCAATATTTCTTATTCTTTTTCGTGCTTTTCCAGGATTCTAAATCTGTTATTATTTTTGTTACTTCTTCCACGATTCAATATTTTTTATTCTTTTTGTTACTTCCTCCAGCATTCAATATTTCTTATTCTTTTTCTTGCTTCTTCCAGGATTCTATATTTCTTATTCTATTTCTTGCTTCTTCCAGGATTCAATATTTCTTATTCTTTTTGTTGCTTCTTCCAGGATTCAATATTTATTATTCTTTTTGTTGCTTCTTCCAGGATTCAATATTTCTTATTCTTTTTCTTACTTCCTCCAGGATTCTATATTTCTTATTCATTTTCTTCCTTCTTCCAGGATTCAATATTTCTTATTCTTTTTCTTGCTTCTTCGAGCATTCAATATTTCTTATTCTTTTTGTTACTTCATCCAGGATTGTATATTTGGTATACTTTTTCTTGCTTTTTGCAGGATTCTATATTTCATATACTTTTTGTTACTTCTTCCAGGATTC
This sequence comes from Octopus bimaculoides, assembly GCF_046866305.1. Classification (NCBI taxonomy): domain Eukaryota; kingdom Metazoa; phylum Mollusca; class Cephalopoda; order Octopoda; family Octopodidae; genus Octopus; species Octopus bimaculoides. The sequence continues at coordinate 115,695 of NW_028315302.1, read as the reverse complement.
AATATTTCCTATTCTTTTACTTGCTTCTTCCAGGATTCAATATTTCTTATTCTTTTTGTGACTTCCTCCAGGATTCAATATTTCTTAGTCTTTTTGTTGCTACTTCCAGGATTCAATATTACTTATACTTTTTCTTGCTTCTTCCAGGATTCAATATTTCTTATTCTTTTTGTTACTTCCTCCAGGATTCAATATTTCTTATTCTTTTTTTTGCTTCTTCCAGGATTCAATATTTCTAATCCTTTTTGTTGCGACTTCCAGGATTCAATATTTATTATTCTTTTTCTTGCTTCTTCCAGGATTCACTATTTCTTATTCTTCTTGTTACTTCCTCCAGGATTCAATATCTGTTATTCTCTTTGTTACTTCCTCCAGGATTCAATATTTCTTATTCTCTTTGTTATTTCCTCCAGGATTCTATATTTCTGATTATTTTTGTTACTTCTTCCTGGATTCAATATTTCTTATTCTTTTTCTTGCTTCTTCCAGGATTCTAAATTTCTTATACTTTTTGTTACTTCCTCCAGCATTCTATATTTCTTAATCTTTTTGTTACTTTCTCCAGGATTCAATATTTCTTATTCTTTTTGTTGCTACTTCCAGGGTTCAATATTTCTTATACTTTTTGTTACTTCCTCCAGCATTCTATATTTCTTAATCTTTTTGTTACTTCCTCCAGGTTTCAATATTTGTTAATCTTTTTGTTACTTCCTCCATGATTCAATATTTCTTATTCGTTTTGTTGCTACTTCCAGGATTCAATATTTCTTATTCTTTTTCTTCCTTCTTCCAGGATTCAATATTTCTTATGCTTTTTGTTACTTTCTCCAGGATTCAATATTTCTTATACTCTTTGTTACTTCCTCCAGGATTCTATATTTCTTATTCTTTTTGTTACTTCTTCCTGGATTCAATATTTCTTATTCTTTTTCGTGCTTTTCCAGGATTCTAAATCTGTTATTATTTTTGTTACTTTCTCCACGATTCAATATTTTTTATTCTTTTTGTTACTTCCTCCAGCATTCAATATTTCTTATTCTTTTTCTTGCTTCTTCCAGGATTCTATATTTCTTATTCTATTTCTTGCTTCTTCCAGGATTCAATATTTCTTATTCTTTTTGTTGCTTCTTCCAGGATTCAATATTTATTATTCTTTTTGTTGCTTCTTCCAGGATTCAATATTTCTTATTCTTTTTCTTACTTCCTCCAGGATTCTATATTTCTTATTCATTTTCTTCCTTCTTCCAGGATTCAATATTTCTTATTCTTTTTCTTGCTTCTTCGAGCATTCAATATTTCTTATTCTTTTTGTTACTTCATCCAGGATTGTATATTTGGTATACTTTTTCTTGCTTTTTGCAGGATTCTATATTTCATATACTTTTTGTTACTTCTTCCAGGATTCAATATTTCTTATTCTTTTTCTTGCTCCTTCCAAGATTCAATATTTCTTATTCTTTTTGTTACTTCTTCCAGGATTCTGTATTTGTTATTCTTTTTCTTGCTTCTTCCAGGATTCAATATTTATTATACTTTTTGTTACTTCCACCAGGATTGTATATTTCTTATTCTTTTTATTACTTCATCCAGTATTCAATATTTCTTATTCTTTTTGTTACTTCCTCCAGCAATCAATATTTATTATTATTTTTGTTACTTCCTCCAGGATTCAATATTTTTTATACTTTTTGTTACTTCCACCAGGATTCAATATTTATTATTTTTTTGTTACTTCCTCCAGGATTCAATATTTCTTATTCTTTTTGTTGCTACTTCCAGGATTCAATATTTCTTATTCTTTTTCTTGCTTCTTCCAGGATTCAATATTTATTATACTTTTTGTTACTTCCACCAGGATTGTATATTTCTTATTCTTTTTATTACTTCATCCAGTATTCAATATTTTTTATACTTTTTGTTACATCCTCCAGGATTCAATATTTCTTATTCTTTTTCTTGCTTCTTCCAGGATTCTAAATTTCTTATTCTTTTTGTTACTTCCTCCAGGATTCAAAATTTCTTATTCTTTTTCTTACTTCTTCCAGGATTCAATATTGGTTATTCTTTTTGTTACTTCTTCCATGATTCAATATTTCTTATTCTTTTTGTTGCTACTTCCAGGATTCAATATTTCGTATTCTTTTTCTTGCTTCTTCCAGGATTCAATATTTCTTATTCTTTTTGTTACTTCCTCCAGGATTCAATATTTCTTATTCTTTTTTTCGCTTCTTCCAGGATTCAATATTTCTAATCCTTTTTGTTGCGACTTCCAGGATTCAATATTTATTATTCTTTTTCTTGCTTCTTCCAGCATTCAATATTTATTATTATTTTTGTTACTTCCTCCAGGATTCAATATTTCTTATTCTCTTTGTTACTTCCACCAGGATTCTATATTTCTTATTCTTTTTGTTACTTCTTCCTGGATTCAATATGTCTTATACTTTTTGTTACTTCCTCCAGGATTCAATATTTCTTATTCGTTTTGTTGCTACTTCCAGGATTCAATATTTCTTATTCTTTTTCTTCCTTCTTCCAGGATACAATATTTCTTATGCTTTTTGTTACTTTCTCCAGGATTCAATATTTCTTATACTCTTTGTTACTTCCTCCAGGATTCTATATTTCTTATTCTTTTTGTTACTTCTTCCTGGATTCAATATTTCTTATTTTTTTCGTGCTTTTTCCAGGATTCTAAATTTGTTATTCTTTTTGTTACCTCTTCCACGATTCAATATTTTTTATTCTTTTTGTTGCTTCTTCCAGGATTCAATATTTATTATTCTTTTTGTTGCATCTTCCAGGATTCAATATTTCTTATTCTTTTTCTTACTTCCTCCAGGATTCTATATTTCTTATTCTTTTTCTTGCTTCTTCCGGGATTCAATATTTCTTATTCTTTTTCTTGCTTCTTCGAGCATTCAATATTTCTTATTCTTTTTGTTACTTCATCCAGGATTGTATATTTGGTATACTTTTTCTTGCTTTTTCCAGGATTCTATATTTCATATACTTTTTGTTACTTCTTCCAGGATTCAATATTTCTTATTCTTCTTCTTGCTCCTTCCAAGATTCAATATTTCTTATTCTTTTTGTTACTTCTTCCAGGATTCTATATTTGTTATTCTTTTTCTTGCTTCTTCCAGGATTCAATATTTATTATACTTTTTGTTACTTCCACCAGGATTCTATATTTCTTATTCTTTTTATTACTTCATCCAGTATTCAATATTTGTTATTCTTTTTGTTACTTCCTCCAGGATTCAATATTTCTTATTCTTTTTGTTGCTACTTCCAGGATTCAATATTTCTTATTCTTTTTCTTGCTTCTTCCAGGATTCAATATTTCTTATTCTTTTTGTTTCTTCCTCCAGCATTCTATATTTCTTATTCCTTTTGTTGCTTCTTCCAGTATTCAATATTTCTTATTCTCTTTGTTACTTCCTCCAGGATTCTAAATTTCTTATTCTTCTTCTTGCTACTTCCAGGATTCAATATTTTTTATACTTTTTGTTACATCCTCCAGGATTCAATATTTCTTATTCTTTTTCTTGCTCCTTCCAAGATTCAATATTTCTTATTCTTTTTGTTACTTCTTCCAGGATTCTATATTTGTTATTCTTTTTCTTGCTTCTTCCTGGATTCAATATTTCTTATTCTTTTTGTTGCTACTTCCAGGATTCAATATTTCTTATTCTTTTTGTTGCTAATTCCAGGATTCAATATTTCTTATTCTTTTTGTTACTTCTTCCAGTATTCAATATTTCTTATTCTTTTTCTTGCTACTTCCAGGATTCAATATTTCTTATGCTTTTTGTTTCTTCTAACAGGATTCAATATTTGTTATTCTTTTTGTTGCTACTTCCAGGATTCAATATTTATTATTCTTTTTGTTACTTCTTCCAGGATTCAATATTTCTTATTGTTCTTGTTGCTACTTCCAGGATTCTATATTTCTTATTCTTTTTCTTGCTACTTCCAGGATTCAATGTTTGTTATTCTTTTTGTTGCTTCTTCCAGGATTCAATATTTCATATTCTTTTTGTTACTTCTTCCAGGATTCAATATTTCTTATTCTTTTTGTTGCTACTTCCAGGATTCAATATTTATTATTCTTTATCTTGCTTCTTCCAGAATTCATTATTTCTTATTGTTTTTGTTGCTACTTCCAGGATTCAATATTTCTTATTCTTTTTGTTGCTTCTTCCATGATTCAATATTTCATATTCTTTTTGTTACTTCTTCCAGGATTCAATATTTCTTATTCTTTTTGTTACTTCTTCCAGGATTCAATATTTCTTATTCTTTATCTTGCTTCTTCCAGAATTCATTATTTCTTATTGTTTCTGTTGCTACTTCCAGGATTCAATATTTCTTATTCTTTTTGTTGCTTCTTCCAGGATTCAATATTTCATATTGTTTTTGCTACTACTTCCAGCATTCAATATTTCTTATTCTTTTTCATGCTACTTCCAGGATTCAATATTTCTTATTCTTTTTGTTACTTCTTCCAGGATTCAATATTTCTTATTCTTTTTCTTGCTACTTCCAGGATTCAATATATACTTCTTATTCTTCTTGTTACTTCTTCCAGGATTCAATATTTGTCATTCTTTTTCTTGCTTCTTCCAGGATTCAATATTTCTTATTCTTTTTGTTGCTACTTCCAGGATTCAATATTTCTTATTCTTTTTGTTGCTTCTTCCAAGATTCAATATTTATTATTCTTTTTGTTGCTACTTCCAGGATTCAATATTTCTTATTCTTTTTGTTGCTACTTCCAGGATTCAATATTTCTTATTCTTTTTATTACTTCTTCCAAGATTCAATATTTGTTATTCTTTTTCATGCAACTTCCAGGATTCAATTTTTCTTATACTTTTTGTTACTACTTCCATGATTCAATATTTGTTATTCTTTATGTTACTTCTTCCAGGATTCAATATTTGTTATTCTTTTTGTTGCTACTTCCAGGATTCAATATTTCTTATACTTTTTGTTGCTACTTCAGGGATTCAATATTTGTTATTCTTTTTGTTGCTTATTCCAGGATTCAATATTTCTTATTCTTTTTGTTACTTCTTCCAGGATTCAATATTTCTTATTCTTTTTGTTGCTACTTCCAGGATTCAATATTTCTTATTTCTTTGTTACTTCTTCCAGGATTCAATATTTATTATTCTTTTTGTTACTTCTTCCAGAATTCAATATTTCTTATTGATCTTGTTCCTACTTCCAGGATTCTATATTTCTTATTCTTTTTCTTGCTACTTCCAGGATTCAATATTTCTTATTCTTCTTGTTGCTACTTCCAGGATTCAATGTTTGTTATTCTTTTTGTTGCTTCTTCCAGGATTCAATATTTCTTATTCTTTTTCTTGCAACTTCCAGGATTGAATATTTCTTAATCTTTTTGTTTCTTCTAACAGGATTCAATATTTCTTATTCTTTTTGTTAATTCTTCCAGGATTCAATATTTCTTATTCTTTTTGTTGCTACTTCCAGGATTCTATTTTTCTTATTCTTTTTCTTGCTACTTCCAGGATTCAATATTTCTTATTCTTTTTGTTGCTACTTCCAGCATTCAATAATTCTTTTTCTTTTTGTTGCTGATTCCAGGATTCAATATTTCTTATTCTTTTTGTTACATCTTCCAGGATTCAATATTTCTTATTCTTTTTGTTGCTACTTCCAGGATTCAATATTTCTTATTCTTTTTGTTACCTCTTCCAGAATTCAATATTTATGATTCTTTTTCTTGTTACTTCCAGTATTCAATATTTCTTATTCTTTTTGTTACTTCTTCCAGGATTCAATATTTCTTATTCTTTTTGTTGCTACTTCCAGGATTCAATATTTCTTATTCTTTTTGTTACTTCTTCCAGGATTCAATATTTCTCATTCTTTTACTTGCTACTTCCAGGATTCAATATTTCTTATTCTTTTTCTTACTTCTTCCAGGATTCAATATTTCTTATGCTTTTTGTTTCTTCTAACGGGATTCAATATTTGTTATTCGTTTTGTTGCTACTTCCAGGATTCAATATTTCTTATTCTTTTTGTTACTTCTTCCAGGATTCAATATTTCTTATTCTTTATCTTGCATCTTCCAGAATTCATTATTTCTTGTTCTTTTTGTTGCTACTTCCAGGATTCAATATTTCTTATTCTTTTTGTTGCTTCTTCCAAGATTCAATATTTCTTATTCTTTTTGTTACATCTTCCAGGATTCAATATTTCTTATTCTTTTTGTTGCTACTTCCAGGATTCAATATTTCTTATTCTTTTTGTTACCTCTTCCAGAATTCAATATTTATGATTCTTTTTCTTGTTACTTCCAGTATTCAATATTTCTTATTCTTTTTGTTACTTCTTCCAGGATTCAATATTTCTTATTCTTTTTGTTGCTACTTCCAGGATTCAATATTTCTTATTCTTTTTGCTACTTCTTCCAGGATTCAATATTTCTCATTCTTTTACTTGCTACTTCCAGGATTCAATATTTCTTATTCTTTTTCTTACTTCTTCCAGGATTCAATATTTCTTATGCTTTTTGTTTCTTCTAACGGGATTCAATATTTGTTATTCGTTTTGTTGCTACTTCCAGGATTCAATATTTCTTATTCTTTTTGTTACTTCTTCCAGGATTCAATATTTCTTATTCTTTATCTTGCATCTTCCAGAATTCATTATTTCTTGTTCTTTTTGTTGCTACTTCCAGGATTCAATATTTCTTATTCTTTTTGTTGCTTCTTCCAAGATTCAATATTTCTTATTGTTTTTGCTACTTCTTCCAGGATTCAATATTTCTTATTCTTTTTCATGCTACTTCCAGGATTCAATATTTCTTTTTCTTTTTGTTACTTCTTCCAGGACTCAATATTTCTTATTCTTTTTGTTGCTACTTCCAGGATTCAATATATATTTCTTATTCTTCTTGTTACTTCTTCCAGGATTCAATATTTGTCATTCTTTTTCTTGCTTCTTCCAGGATTCAATATTTATTATTCTTTGTGTTACTTCTTCCAGGATTCAATATTTATTATTCTTTTTGTTGCTACTTCCAGGATTCTATATTTCTCTTTTTTTCTTGCTACTTCCAGGATTCAATATTTCTTATTGTTTTTGTTGCTACTTCCAGGATTCAATATTTCTTATTCTTTTTGTTGCTTCTTCCTGGATTCAATATTTCTTATTCTTTTTGTTGCTACTTCCAGGATTCAATATTTCTTATTCTTTTTGTTGCTAATTCCAGGATTCAATCTTTCTTATTCTTTTTGTTACTTCTTCCAGTATTCAATATTTCTTATTCTTTTTCTTGCTACTTCCAGGATTCAATATTTCTTATGCTTTTTGTTTCTTCTAACAGGATTCAATATTTGTTATTCTTTTTGTTGCTACTTCCAGGATTCAATATTTATTATTCTTTTTGTTACTTCTTCCAGGATTCAATATTTCTTATTGTTCTTGTTGCTACTTCCAGGATTCTATATTTCTTATTCTTTTACTTGCTACTTCCAGGATTCAATGTTTGTTATTCTTTTTGTTGCTTCTTCCAGGATTCAATATTTCTTATTCTTTTTTTTGCAACTTCCAGGATTCAATATTTCTTATTCTTTTGGTTTCTTCTTCCAGTATTCAATATTTCATATTCTTTTTGTTACTTCTTCCAGGATTCAATATTTCTTATTCTTTTTGTTGCTACTTCCAGGATTCTATTTTTCTTATTCTTTTTCTTGCTACTTCCAGGATTCAATATTTCTTATTCTTTTTGTTGCTACTTCCAGCATTCAATAATTCTTATTCTTTTTGTTGCTGATTCCAGGATTCAATATTTCTTATTCTTTTTGTTACATCTTCCAGGATTCAATATTTCTTATTCTTTTTGTTGCTACTTCGAGGATTCAATATTTCTTATTCTTTTTGTTACCTCTTCCAGAATTCAATATTTATGAATCTTTTTCTTGTTACTTCCAGTATTCAATATTTCTTATTCTTTTTGTTACTTCTTCCAGGATTCAATATTTCATATTCTTTTTGTTACTTCTTCCAGGATTCAATATTTCTTATTCTTTTTGTTGCTACTTCCAGGATTCAATATTTCTTATTCTTTATCTTGCTTCTTCCAGAATTCATTATTTCTTATTGTTTTTGTTGCTACTTCCAGGATTCAATATTTCTTATTCTTTTTGTTGCTTCTTCCATGATTCAATATTTCATATTCTTTTTGTTACTTCTTCCAGGATTCAATATTTCTTATTCTTTTTGTTACTTCTTCCAGGATTCAATATTTCTTATTCTTTATCTTGCTTCTTCCAGAATTCATTATTTCTTATTGTTTCTGTTGCTACTTCCAGGATTCAATATTTCTTATTCTTTTTGTTGCTTCTTCCAGGATTCAATATTTCATATTGTTTTTGCTACTTCTTCCAGCATTCAATATTTCTTATTCTTTTTCATGCTACTTCCAGGATTCAATATTTCTTATTCTTTTTGTTACTTCTTCCAGGATTCAATATTTGTCATTCTTTTTCTTGCTTCTTCCAGGATTCAATATTTCTTATTCTTTTTGTTACTTCTTCCAGGATTCAATATTTCTTATTCTTTATCTTGCATCTTCCAGAATTCATTATTTCTTGTTCTTTTTGTTGCTACTTCCAGGATTCAATATTTCTTATTCTTTTTGTTGCTTCTTCCAAGATTCAATATTTCTTATTCTTTTTGTTACATCTTCCAGGATTCAATATTTCTTATTCTTTTTGTTGCTACTTCCAGGATTCAATATTTCTTATTCTTTTTGTTACCTCTTCCAGAATTCAATATTTATGATTCTTTTTCTTGTTACTTCCAGTATTCAATATTTCGTATTCTTTTTGTTACTTCTTCCAGGATTCAATATTTCTTATTCTTTTTGTTGCTACTTCCAGGATTCAATATTTCTTATTCTTTTTGTTACCTCTTCCAGGATTCAATATTTCTCATTCTTTTACTTGCTACTTCCAGGATTCAATATTTCTTATTCTTTTTCTTACTTCTTCCAGGATTCAATATTTCTTATGCTTTTTGTTTCTTCTAACGGGATTCAATATTTGTTATTCGTTTTGTTGCTACTTCCAGGATTCAATATTTCTTATTCTTTTTGTTACTTCTTCCAGGATTCAATATTTCTTATTCTTTATCTTGCATCTTCCAGAATTCATTATTTCTTGTTCTTTTTGTTGCTACTTCCAGGATTCAATATTTCTTATTCTTTTTGTTGCTTCTTCCAGGATTCAATATTTCTTATTGTTTTTGCTACTTCTTCCAGGATTCAATATTTCTTATTCTTTTTCATGCTACTTCCAGGATTCAATATTTCTTTTTCTCTTTGTTACTTCTTCCAGGATTCAATATTTCTTATTCTTTTTGTTGCTACTTCCAGGATTCAATATATATTTCTTATTCTTCTTGTTACTTCTTCCAGGATTCAATATTTGTCATTCTTTTTCTTGCTTCTTCCAGGATTCAATATTTATTATTCTTTGTGTTACTTCTTCCAGGATTCAATATTTATTATTCTTTTTGTTGCTACTTCCAGGATTCTATATTTCTCTTTTTTTCTTGCTACTTCCAGGATTCAATATTTCTTATTGTTTTTGTTGCTACTTCCAGGATTCAATATTTCTTATTCTTTTTGTTGCTTCTTCCTGGATTCAATATTTCTTATTCTTTTTGTTGCTACTTCCAGGATTCAATATTTCTTATTCTTTTTGTTGCTAATTCCAGGATTCAATATTTCTTATTCTTTTTGTTACTTCTTCCAGTATTCAGTATTTCTTATTCTTTTTCTTGCTACTTCCAGGATTCAATATTTCTTATGCTTTTTGTTTCTTCTAACAGGATTCAATATTTGTTATTCTTTTTGTTGCTACTTCCAGGATTCAATATTTATTATTCTTTTTGTTACTTCTTCCAGGATTCAATATTTCTTATTGTTCTTGTTGCTACTTCCAGGATTCTATATTTCTTATTCTTTTTCTTGCTACTTCCAAGATTCAATGTTTGTTATTCTTTTTGTTGCTTCTTCCAGGATTCAATATTTCATATTCTTTTTGTTACTTCTTCCAGGATTCAATATTTCTTATTCTTTTTCTTGCTACTTCCAGGATTCAATATTTCTTATTCTTTATCTTGCTTCTTCCAGAATTCATTATTTCTTATTGTTTTTGTTGCTACTTCCAGGATTCAATATTTCTTATTCTTTTTGTTGCTTCTTCCATGATTCAATATTTCATATTCTTTTTGTTACTTCTTCCAGGATTCAATATTTCTTATTCTTTTTGTTACTTCTTCCAGGATTCAATATTTCTTATTCTTTATCTTGCTTCTTCCAGAATTCATTATTTCTTATTGTTTCTGTTGCTACTTCCAGGATTCAATATTTCTTATTCTTTTTGTTGCTTCTTCCAGGATTCAATATTTCATATTGTTTTTGCTACTTCTTCCAGCATTCAATATTTCTTATTCTTTTTCATGCTACTTCCAGGATTCAATATTTCTTATTCTTTTTGTTACTTCTTCCAGGATTCAATATTTCTTATTCTTTTTCTTGCTACTTCCAGGATTCAATATATACTTCTTATTCTTCTTGTTACTTCTTCCAGGATTCAATATTTGTCATTCTTTTTCTTGCTTCTTCCAGGATTCAATATTTCTTATTCTTTTTGTTACTTCTTCCAGGATTCAATATTTCTTATTCTTTATCTTGCATCTTCCAGAATTCATTATTTCTTGTTCTTTTTGTTGCTACTTCCAGGATTCAATATTTCTTATTCTTTTTGTTGCTTCTTCCAAGATTCAATATTTCTTATTCTTTTTGTTACATCTTCCAGGATTCAATATTTCTTATTCTTTTTGTTGCTACTTCCAGGATTCAATATTTCTTATTCTTTTTGTTACCTCTTCCAGAATTCAATATTTATGATTCTTTTTCTTGTTACTTCCAGTATTCAATATTTCTTATTCTTTTTGTTACTTCTTCCAGGATTCAATATTTCTTATTCTTTTTGTTGCTACTTCCAGGATTCAATATTTCTTATTCTTTTTGTTACTTCTTCCAGGATTCAATATTTCTCATTCTTTTACTTGCTACTTCCAGGATTCAATATTTCTTATTCTTTTTCTTACTTCTTCCAGGATTCAATATTTCTTATGCTTTTTGTTTCTTCTAACGGGATTCAATATTTGTTATTCGTTTTGTTGCTACTTCCAGGATTCAATATTTCTTATTCTTTTTGTTACTTCTTCCAGGATTCAATATTTCTTATTCTTTATCTTGCATCTTCCAGAATTCATTATTTCTTGTTCTTTTTGTTGCTACTTCCAGGATTCAATATTTCTTATTCTTTTTGTTGCTTCTTCCAAGATTCAATATTTCTTATTGTTTTTGCTACTTCTTCCAGGATTCAATATTTCTTATTCTTTTTCATGCTACTTCCAGGATTCAATATTTCTTTTTCTTTTTGTTACTTCTTCCAGGACTCAATATTTCTTATTCTTTTTGTTGCTACTTCCAGGATTCAATATATATTTCTTATTCTTCTTGTTACTTCTTCCAGGATTCAATATTTGTCATTCTTTTTCTTGCTTCTTCCAGGATTCAATATTTATTATTCTTTGTGTTACTTCTTCCAGGATTCAATATTTATTATTCTTTTTGTTGCTACTTCCAGGATTCTATATTTCTCTTTTTTTCTTGCTACTTCCAGGATTCAATATTTCTTATTGTTTTTGTTGCTACTTCCAGGATTCAATATTTCTTATTCTTTTTGTTGCTTCTTCCTGGATTCAATATTTCTTATTCTTTTTGTTGCTACTTCCAGGATTCAATATTTCTTATTCTTTTTGTTGCTAATTCCAGGATTCAATATTTCTTATTCTTTTTGTTACTTCTTCCAGTATTCAATATTTCTTATTCTTTTTCTTGCTACTTCCAGGATTCAATATTTCTTATGCTTTTTGTTTCTTCTAACAGGATTCAATATTTGTTATTCTTTTTGTTGCTACTTCCAGGATTCAATATTTATTATTCTTTTTGTTACTTCTTCCAGGATTCAATATTTCTTATTGTTCTTGTTGCTACTTCCAGGATTCTATATTTCTTATTCTTTTACTTGCTTCTTCCAGGATTCAATATTTCTTATTCTTTTTCTTGCAACTTCCAGGATTCAATATTTCTTATTCTTTTTGTTTCTTCTTCCAGTATTCAATATTTCATATTCTTTTTGTTACTTCTTCCAGGATTCAATATTTCTTATTCTTTTTGTTGCTACTTCCAGGATTCTATTTTTCTTATTCTTTTTCTTGCTACTTCCAGGATTCAATATTTCTTATTCTTTTTGTTGCTACTTCCAGCATTCAATAATTCTTATTCTTTTTGTTGCTGATTCCAGGATTCAATATTTCTTATTCTTTTTGTTACATCTTCCAGGATTCAATATTTCTTATTCTTTTTGTTGCTACTTCGAGGATTCAATATTTCTTATTCTTTTTGTTACCTCTTCCAGAATTCAATATTTATGAATCTTTTTCTTGTTACTTCCAGTATTCAATATTTCTTATTCTTTTTGTTACTTCTTCCAGGATTCAATATTTCTTATTCTTTTTGTTGCTACTTCCAGGATTCAATATTTCTTATTCTTTTTGTTACTTCTTCCAGGATTCAATATTTCTCATTCTTTTTCTTGCTACTTCCAGGATTCAATATTTCTTATTCTTTTTCTTACTTCTTCCAGGATTCAATATTTCTTATGCTTTTTGTTTCTTCTAACGGGATTCAATATTTGTTATTCGTTTTGTTGCTACTTCCAGGATTCAATATTTCTTATTCTTTTTGTTACTTCTTCCAGGATTCAATATTTCTTATTCTTTATCTTGCTTCTTCCAGAATTCATTATTTCTTGTTCTTTTTGTTGCTACTTCCAGGATTCAATATTTCTTATTCTTTTTGTTGCTTCTTCCAGGATTCAATATTTCTTATTGTTTTTGCTACTTCTTCCAGGATTCAATATTTCTTATTCTTTTTCATGCTACTTCCAGGATTCAATATTTCTTTTTCTTTTTGTTACTTCTTCCAGGATTCAATATTTCTTATTCTTTTTGTTGCTACTTCCAGGATTCAATATATATTTCTTATTCTTCTTGTTACTTCTTCCAGGATTCAATATTTGTCATTCTTTTTCTTGCTTCTTCCAGGATTCAATATTTATTATTCTTTGTGTTACTTCTTCCAGGATTCAATATTTATTATTCTTTTTGTTGCTACTTCCAGGATTCTATATTTCTCTTTTTTTCTTGCTACTTCCAGGATTCAATATTTCTTATTGTTTTTGTTGCTACTTCCAGGATTCAATATTTCTTATTCTTTTTGTTGCTTCTTCCTGGATTCAATATTTCTTATTCTTTTTGTTGCTACTTCCAGGATTCAATATTTCTTATTCTTTTTGTTGCTAATTCCAGGATTCAATATTTCTTATTCTTTTTGTTACTTCTTCCAGTATTCAGTATTTCTTATTCTTTTTCTTGCTACTTCCAGGATTCAATATTTCTTATGCTTTTTGTTTCTTCTAACAGGATTCAATATTTGTTATTCTTTTTGTTGCTACTTCCAGGATTCAATATTTATTATTCTTTTTGTTACTTCTTCCAGGATTCAATATTTCTTATTGTTCTTGTTGCTACTTCCAGGATTCTATATTTCTTATTCTTTTTCTTGCTACTTCCAGGATTCAATGTTTGTTATTCTTTTTGTTGCTTCTTCCAGGATTCAATATTTCATATTCTTTTTGTTACTTCTTCCAGGATTCAATATTTCTTATTCTTTTTGTTGCTACTTCCAGGATTCAATATTTCTTATTCTTTATCTTGCTTCTTCCAGAATTCATTATTTCTTATTGTTTTTGTTGCTACTTCCAGGATTCAATATTTCTTATTCTTTTTGTTGCTTCTTCCATGATTCAATATTTCATATTCTTTTTGTTACTTCTTCCAGGATTCAATATTTCTTATTCTTTTTGTTACTTCTTCCAGGATTCAATATTTCTTATTCTTTATCTTGCTTCTTCCAGAATTCATTATTTCTTATTGTTTCTGTTGCTACTTCCAGGATTCAATATTTCTTATTCTTTTTGTTGCTTCTTCCAGGATTCAATATTTCATATTGTTTTTGCTACTTCTTCCAGCATTCAATATTTCTTATTCTTTTTCATGCTACTTCCAGGATTCAATATTTCTTATTCTTTTTGTTACTTCTTCCAGGATTCAATATTTCTTATTCTTTTTCTTGCTACTTCCAGGATTCAATATATACTTCTTATTCTTCTTGTTACTTCTTCCAGGATTCAATATTTGTCATTCTTTTTCTTGCTTCTTCCAGGATTCAATATTTATTATTCTTTGTGTTAGTTCTTCCAGGATTCAATATTTATTATTCTTTTTGTTGCTACTTCCAGGATTCTATATTTCTTTTTTTTTCTTGCTACTTCCAGGATTCGATATTTCTTATTGTTTTTGTTGCTACTTCCAGGATTCAATATTTCTTATTCTTTTTGTTGCTTCTTCCAGGATTCAATATTTCTTATACTTTTTGTTGCTACATCCAGGATTCTATATTTCTCATTCTTTTTCTTGCTACTTCCAGCATTCAATATTTATTATTCTTTTTCTTGCTACTTCCAGGATTCAATATTTCTTATGCTTTTTGTTTCTTCTAACAAGATTCAATATTTGTTATTCTTTTTGTTGCGACTTCCAGGATTCAATATTTCTTATTCTTTTTGTTACTTCTTCCAGGATTCAATATTTCTTATTCTTTTTGTTACTTCTTCCAGGATTCAATATTTCTTATACTTTTTGTTGCTACATCCAGGATTCTATATTTCTTATTCTTTTTCTTGCTACTTCCAGGATTCAATATTTTTTATACTTTTTGTTACTTCTTCCAGGATTCAATATTTCTTATTCTTTTTGTTGCTACTTCCAGGATTCAATATTTCTTATTCTTTTAGTTGCTACTTCCAGGATTCAATATTTATTATTCTTTTTGTTGCTTCTTCCAGGATTCAATATTTATTATTCTTTATGTTGCTACTTCCAGGATTCAATATTTGTTATTCTTCTTGTTGCTCCATGCAGAATTCAATATTTCTTATTCTTTTAGTTGCTACTTCCAGGATTCAATATTTCTTATTCTTTTTTTTGCTATTTCCGTGATTCAATATTTCTTATACTTTTTGTTGCTTCTTCCAGGATTCAATATTTATTATTCTTTTTGTTGCTAATTCTTTGATTCAATATTTATTATTCTAATTCTTACTTTTTCCAGGATTCAATATTTGTTATTCTTTATGTTGCTACTTCCAGGATTCAATATTTCTTATTCTTTTTGTTACTTCTTCCAGGATTCAATATTTCTCATTCTTTTTCTTGCTACTTCCACGATTAATATTTCTTATTCTTTTTGTTTCTTCTTCAAGGATTCAATAATTCTCAATCTTTTTGTTACTTCTTCCAGGATTCAATATTTCTTATTCTTTTTGTTGCTTCTTCCATGATTCAATATTTCTAATTATTTTTGCTACTTCTTCCAGGATTCAATATTTCTTATTCTTTTTCATGCTACTTCCAGGATTCAATATTTCTTTTCCTTTTTGTTACTTCTTCCAGGATTCAATATTTCTTATTCTTTTTGTTGCTACTTCCAGGATTCAATATATATTTCTTATTCTTCTTGTTACTCCTTCCAGGATTCAATATATGTCATTCTTTTTCTTGCTTCTTCCAGGATTCAATATTTATTATTCTTTGTGTTACTTCTTCCAGGATTCAATATTTATTATTCTTTTTGTTGCTACTTCCAGGATTCAATATTTCTTATTCTTTTTGTTGCTTCTTCCTGGATTCAATATTTCTTATTCTTTTTGTTGCTACTTCCAGGATTCAATATTTGTTATTCTTTTTGTTGCTACTTCCAGGATTCAATATTTATTATTCTTTTTGTTACTTCTTCCAGGATTCAATATTTCTTATTGTTCTTGTTGCTACTTCCAGGATTCTATATTTTTTATTCTTTTTCTTGCTACTTCCAGGATTCAATGTTTGTTATTCTTTTTGTTGCTTCTTCCAGGATTCAATATTTCTTATTCTTTTTCTTGCAACTTCCAGGATTCAATATTTCTTATTCTTTTTGTTTCTTCTTCCAGTATTCAATATTTCATATTCTTTTTGTTACTTCTTCCAGGATTCAATATTTCTTATTCTTTTTGTTGCTACTTCCAGGATTCAATATTTCTTATTCTTTATCTTGCTTCTTCCAGAATTCATTATTTCTTATTGTTTTTGTTGCTACTTCCAGGATTCAATATTTCTTATTCTTTTTGTTGCTTCTTCCATGATTCAATATTTCATATTCTTTTTGTTACTTCTTCCAGGATTCAATATTTCTTATTCTTTTTGTTACTTCTTCCAGGATTCAATATTTCTTATACTTTTTCTTGCTACTTCCAGGATTCAATATTTCTTATTCTTTTTGTTGCTACTTCCAGGATTCAATATTTCTTATTCTTTATCTTGCTTCTTCCAGAATTCATTATTTCTTATTGTTTCTGTTGCTACTTCCAGGATTCAATATTTCTTATTCTTTTTGTTGCTTCTTCCAGGATTCAATATTTCATATTGTTTTTGCTACTTCTTCCAGCATTCAATATTTCTTATTCTTTTTCATGCTACTTCCAGGATTCAATATTTCTTATTCTTTTTGTTACTTCTTCCAGGATTCAATATTTCTTATTCTTTTTCTTGCTACTTCCAGGATTCAATATATACTTCTTATTCTTCTTGTTACTTCTTCCAGGATTCAATATTTGTCATTCTTTTTCTTGCTTCTTCCAGGATTCAATATTTATTATTCTTTTTGTTGCTACTTCCAGGATTCTATATTTCTTTTTTTTTTCTTGCTACTTCCAGGATTCGATATTTCTTAGTGTTTTTGTTGCTACTTCCAGGATTCAATATTTCTTATTCTTTTTGTTGCTTCTTCCAGGATTCAATATTTCTCATTCTTTTTCTTGCTACTTCCAGCATTCAATATTTATTATTCTTTTTCTTGCTACTTCCAGGATTCAATATTTCTTATGCTTTTTGTCTCTTCTAACAAGATTCAATATTTGTTATTCTTTTTGTTACTCCTTCCAGGATTCAATATTTGTCATTCTTTTTCTTGCTTCTTCCAGGATTCCATATTTATTATTCTTTGTGTTACTTCTTCCAGGATTCAATATTTATTATTCTTTTTGTTGCTACTTCCAGGATTCTATATTTCTCTTTTTTTCTTGCTACTTCCAGGATTCAATATTTCTTATTGTTTTTGTTGCTACTTCCAGGATTCAATATTTCTTATTCTTTTTGTTGCTTCTTCCTGGATTCAATATTTCTTATTCTTTTTGTTGCTACTTCCAGGATTCAATATTTCTTATTCTTTTTGTTGCTAATTCCAGGATTCAATATTTCTTATTCTTTTTGTTACTTCTTCCAGGATTCAATATTTCTTATTCTTTTTCTTTCTACTTCCAGGATTCAATATTTCTTATGCTTTTTGTTTCTTCTAACAGGATTCAATATTTGTTATTCTTTTTGTTGCTACTTCCAGGATTCAATATTTATTATTCTTTTTGTTACTTCTTCCAGGATTCAATATTTCTTATTGTTCTTGTTGCTTCTTCCAGGATTCTATATTTCTTATTCTTTTTCTTGCTACTTCCAGGATTCAATGTTTGTTATTCTTTTTGTTGCTTCTTCCAGGATTCAATATTTCTTATTCTTTTTCTTGCAACTTCCAGGATTCAATATTTCTTATTCTTTTTGTTTCTTCTTCCAGTATTCAATATTTCATATTCTTTTTGTTACTTCTACCAGGATTCAATATTTCTTATTCTTTTTGTTGCTACTTCCAGGATTCAATATTTCTTATTCTTTATCTTGCGTCTTCCAGAATTCATTATTTCTTATTGTTTTTGTTGCTACTTCCAGGATTCAATATTTCTTATTCTTTTTGTTGCTTCTTCCATGATTCAATAATTCATATTCTTTTTGTTACTTCTTCCAGGATTCAATATTTCTTATTCTTTTTGTTACTTCTTCCAGGATTCAATATTTCTTATACTTTTTCTTGCTACTTCCAGGATTCAATATTTCTTATTCTTTTTGTTGCTACTTCCAGGATTCAATATTTCTTATTCTTTATCTTGCTTCTTCCAGAATTCATTATTTCTTATTGTTTCTGTTGCTACTTCCAGGATTCAATATTTTTTATTCTTTTTGTTGCTTCTTCCAGGATTCAATATTTCATATTGTTTTTGCTACTTCTTCCAGCATTCAATATTTCTTATTCTTTTTCATGCTACTTCCAAGATTCAATATTTCTTATTCTTTTTGTTACTTCTTCCAGGATTCAATATTTCTTATTCTTTTTCTTGCTACTTCCAGGATTCAATATATACTTCTTATTCTTCTTGTTACTTCTTCCAGGATTCAATATTTGTCATTCTTTTTCTTGCTTCTTCCAGGATTCAATATTTATTATTCTTTGTGTTAGTTCTTCCAGGGTTCAATATTTATTATTCTTTTTGTTGCTACTTCCAGGATTCTATATTTCTTTTTTTTTTCTTGCTACTTCCAGGATTCGATATTTCTTATTGTTTTTGTTGCTACTTCCAGGATTCAATATTTCTTATTCTTTTTGTTGCTTCTTCCAGGATTCAATATTTCTCATTCTTTTTCTTGCTACTTCCAGCATTCAATATTTAATATTCTTTTTCTTCCTACTTCCAGGATTCAATATTTCTTATGCTTTTTGTCTCTTCTAACAAGATTCAATATTTGTTATTCTTTTTGTTGCGACTTCCAGGATTCAATATTTCTTATTCTTTTTGTTACTTCTTCCAGGATTCAATATTTCTTATTCTTTTTGTTACTTCTTCCAGGATTCAATATTTCTTATACTTTTTGTTGCTACATCCAGGATTCTATATTTCTTATTCTTTTTCTTGCTACTTCCAGGATTCAATATTTCTTATTCTTTTTGTTACTTCTTCCAGGATTCAATATTTGTCATTCTTTTTCTTGCTTCTTCCAGGATTCAATATTTATTATTCTTTGTGTTAGTTCTTCCAGGATTCAATATTTATTATTCTTTTTGTTGCTACTTCCAGGATTCAATATTTCTTATTCTTTTAGTTGCTACTTCCAGGATTCAATATTTATTATTCTTTTTGTTGCTTCTTCCAGGATTCAATATTTATTATTCTTTATGTTGCTACTTCCAGGATTCAATATTTGTTATTCTTTTTCTGCTACTTCCAGGATTCAATATTTATTATCCTTTTTCTTGCTACTTCCAGGATTCAATATTTCTTATGCTTTTTGTTTCTTCTAACAGTATTCAATATTTGTTATTCTTTTTGTTGCTACTTCCAGGATTCAATATTTCTTATTCTTTTTTTTGCTATTTCCGTGATTCAATATTTCTTATACTTTTTGTCGCTTCTTCCAGGATTCAATATTTCTTATTCTTTTTGTTGCTAATTCCATGATTCAATATTTATTATTCTAATTCTTACTTTTTCCAGGATTCAATATTTCTTATTCTTTATGTTGCTACTTCCAGGATTCAATATTTCTTATTCTTTTTGTTACTTCTTCCAGGATTCAATATTTCTCATTCTTTTTCTTGCTACTTCCAGGATTAATATTTCTTATTCTTTTTGTTTCTTCTTCAAGGATTCAATAATTCTCATTCTTTTTGTTACTTCTTCCAGGATTCAATATTTCTTATTCTTTTTGTTACTTCTTCCAGGATTCAATATTTCTCATTCTTTTTCTTGCTACTGCTAGGATTCTATATTTCTTATTGTTTTTGTTGCTTCTTCCAGGATTCAATATTTCTTATACTTTTTGTTGCTACTTCAGGGATTCAATATTTGTTATTCTTTTTGTTGCTTTTTCCAGGATTCAATATTTATTATTCTTTTTGTGGCTGCTTCCAGGATTCAATATTTCTTATTCTTTTTGTTGCTAATTCCAGGATTGAATATTTCTTAATCTTTTTGTTACTTCTTCCAGGATTCAATATTTCTTATTTTTTTGTTGCTACTTCCAGGTTTCAATATTTCTTATTCTTTTTGTTGCTACTTCCAGGATTCAATATTTTTTATTCTTTTTCTTGCTTCTTCCAGGATTCAATATTTCTTATTCTTTTTGTTGCTTCTTCCAGGATTCAATATTTATTATTCTTTTTGTTGCTACTTCCAGGATTCAATATTTCTTATTCTTTTTGTTGCTACGTCCAGGATTCAATATTTCTTAATCTTTTTGTTGCTAATTCCAGGATTCAATATTTCTTATTCTTTTTATTACTTCTTCCAGGATTCAATATTTGTTATTCTTTTTCATGCAACTTCCAGGATTCAATTTTTCTTATACTTTTTGTTACTACTTCCATGATTCAATATTTATTATTCTTTTTGTTACTTCTTCCAGGATTCAATATTTGTTATTCTTTTTGTTGCTACTTCCAGGATTCAATATTTCTTATACTTTTTGTTGCTACTTCAGGGATTCAATATTTGTTATTCTTTTTGTTGCTTATTCCAGGATTCAATATTTCTTATTCTTTTTGTTACTTCTTCCAGGATTCAATATTTCTTATTCTTTTTGTTGCTACTTCCAGGATTCAATATTTCTTATTTCTTTGTTACTTCTTCCAGGATTCAATATTTATTATTCTTTTTGTTACTTCTTCCAGGATTCAATATTTCTTATTGTTATTGTTGCTACTTCCAGGATTCTATATTTCTTATTCTTTTTCTTGCTACTTCCAGGATTCAATATTTCTTATTCTTTTTGTTGCTACTTCCAGGATTCAATGTTTGTTATTCTTTTTGTTGCTTCTTCCAGAATTCAATATTTCTTATTCTTTTTCTTGCAACTTCCAGGATTGAATATTTCTTATTCTTTTTGTTTCTTCTAACAGGATTCAATATTTCTTATTCTTTTTGTTACTTCTTCCAGGATTCAATATTTCTTATTCTTATTGTTGCTACTTCCAGGATTCTATTTTTCTTATTCTTTTTGTTGCTACTTCCAGGATTCAATATTTCTTATTTCTTTGTTACTTCTTCCAGGATTCAAAATTTATTATTCTTTTTGTTACTTCTTCCATGATTCAATATTTCATATTCTTTTTGTTACTTCTTCCAGGATTCAATATTTCTTATTCTTTTTGTTACTTCTTCCAGGATTCAATATTTCTTATACTTTTTCTTGCTACTTCCAGGATTCAATATTTCTTATTCTTTTTGTTGCTACTTCCAGGATTCAATATTTCTTATTCTTTATCTTGCTTCTTCCAGAATTCATTATTTCTTATTGTTTCTGTTGCTACTTCCAGGATTCAATATTTCTTATTCTTTTTGTTGCTTCTTCCAGGATTCAATATTTCATATTGTTTTTGCTACTTCTTCCAGCATTCAATATTTCTTATTCTTTTTCATGCTACTTCCAAGATTCAATATTTCTTATTCTTTTTGTTACTTCTTCCAGGATTCAATATTTCTTATTCTTTTTCTTGCTACTTCCAGGATTCAATATATACTTCTTATTCTTCTTGTTACTTCTTCCAGGATTCAATATTTGTCATTCTTTTTCTTGCTTCTTCCAGGATTCAATATTTATCATTCTTTGTGTTAGTTCTTCCAGGATTCAATATTTATTATTCTTTTTGTTGCTACTTCCAGGATTCTATATTTCTTTTTTTTTTCTTGCTACTTCCAGGATTCGATATTTCTTATTGTTTTTGTTGCTACTTCCAGGATTCAATATTTCTTATTCTTTTTGTTGCTTCTTCCAGGATTCAATATTTCTCATTCTTTTTCTTGCTACTTCCAGCATTCAATATTTATTATTCTTTTTCTTGCTACTTCCAGGATTCAATATTTCTTATGCTTTTTGTCTCTTCTAACAAGATTCAATATTTGTTATTCTTTTTGTTGCGACTTCCAGGATTCAATATTTCTTATTCTTTTTGTTACTTCTTCCAGGATTCAATATTTCTTATTCTTTTTGTTACTTCTTCCAGGATTCAATATTTCTTATACTTTTTGTTGCTACATCCAGGATTCTATATTTCTTATTCTTTTTCTTGCTACTTCCAGGATTCAATATTTCTTATTCTTTTTGTTACTTCTTCCAGGATTCAATATTTGTCATTCTTTTTCTTGCTTCTTCCAGGATTCAATATTTATTATTCTTTGTGTTAGTTCTTCCAGGATTCAATATTTATTATTCTTTTTGTTGCTACTTCCAGGATTCAATATTTCTTATTCTTTTAGTTGCTACTTCCAGGATTCAATATTTATTATTCTTTTTGTTGCTTCTTCCAGGATTCAATATTTATTATTCTTTATGTTGCTACTTCCAGGATTCAATATTTGTTATTCTTTTTCTTGCTACTTCCAGGATTCAATATTTATTATCCTTTTTCTTGCTACTTCCAGGATTCAATATTTCTTATGCTTTTTGTTTCTTCTAACAGTATTCAATATTTGTTATTCTTTTTGTTGCTACTTCCAGGATTCAATATTTCTTATTCTTTTTTTTGCTATTTCCGTGATTCAATATTTCTTATACTTTTTGTCGCTTCTTCCAGGATTCAATATTTCTTATTCTTTTTGTTGCTAATTCCATGATTCAATATTTATTATTCTAATTCTTACTTTTTCCAGGATTCAATATTTCTTATTCTTTATGTTGCTACTTCCAGGATTCAATATTTCTTATTCTTTTTGTTACTTCTTCCAGGATTCAATATTTCTCATTCTTTTTCTTGCTACTTCCAGGATTAATATTTCTTATTCTTTTTGTTTCTTCTTCAAGGATTCAATAATTCTCATTCTTTTTGTTACTTCTTCCAGGATTCAATATTTCTTATTCTTTTTGTTACTTCTTCCAGGATTCAATATTTCTCATTCTTTTTCTTGCTACTGCTAGGATTCTATATTTCTTATTGTTTTTGTTGCTTCTTCCAGGATTCAATATTTCTTATACTTTTTGTTGCTACTTCAGGGATTCAATATTTGTTATTCTTTTTGTTGCTTTTTCCAGGATTCAATATTTATTATTCTTTTTGTGGCTGCTTCCAGGATTCAATATTTCTTATTCTTTTTGTTGCTAATTCCAGGATTCAATATTTCTTAATCTTTTTGTTACTTCTTCCAGGATTCAATATTTCTTATTTTTTTGTTGCTACTTCCAGGTTTCAATATTTCTTATTCTTTTTGTTGCTACTTCCAGGATTCAATATTTTTTATTCTTTTTCTTGCTTCTTCCAGGATTCAATATTTCTTATTCTTTTTGTTGCTTCTTCCAGGATTCAATATTTATTATTCTTTTTGTTGCTACTTCCAGGATTCAATATTTCTTATTCTTTTTGTTGCTACGTCCAGGATTCAATATTTCTTAATCTTTTTGTTGCTAATTCCAGGATTCAATATTTCTTATTCTTTTTATTACTTCTTCCAGGATTCAATATTTGTTATTCTTTTTCATGCAACTTCCAGGATTCAATTTTTCTTATACTTTTTGTTACTACTTCCATGATTCAATATTTATTATTCTTTTTGTTACTTCTTCCAGGATTCAATATTTGTTATTCTTTTTGTTGCTACTTCCAGGATTCAATATTTCTTATACTTTTTGTTGCTACTTCAGGGATTCAATATTTGTTATTCTTTTTGTTGCTTATTCCAGGATTCAATATTTCTTATTCTTTTTGTTACTTCTTCCAGGATTCAATATTTCTTATTCTTTTTGTTGCTACTTCCAGGATTCAATATTTCTTATTTCTTTGTTACTTCTTCCAGGATTCAATATTTATTATTCTTTTTGTTACTTCTTCCAGGATTCAATATTTCTTATTGTTATTGTTGCTACTTCCAGGATTCTATATTTCTTATTCTTTTTCTTGCTACTTCCAGGATTCAATATTTCTTATTCTTTTTGTTGCTACTTCCAGGATTCAATGTTTGTTATTCTTTTTGTTGCTTCTTCCAGAATTCAATATTTCTTATTCTTTTTCTTGCAACTTCCAGGATTGAATATTTCTTATTCTTTTTGTTTCTTCTAACAGGATTCAATATTTCTTATTCTTTTTGTTACTTCTTCCAGGATTCAATATTTCTTATTCTTATTGTTGCTACTTCCAGGATTCTATTTTTCTTATTCTTTTTGTTGCTACTTCCAGGATTCAATATTTCTTATTCTTTTTGTTGCTACTTCCAGCATTCAATAATTCTTATTCTTTTTGTTGCTGATTCCAGGATTCAATATTTCTTATTCTTTTTGTTACATCTTCCAGGATTCAATATTTCTTATTCTTTTTGTTGCTACTTCCAGGATTCAATATTTCTTATTTTTTTTGTTACCTCTTCCAGAATTCAATATTTATGATTCTTTTTCTTGTTACTTCCAGTATTCAATATTTCTTATTCTTTTTGTTACTTCTTCCAGGATTCAATATTTCTTATTCTTTTTGTTGCTACTTCCAGGATTCAATATTTCTTATTCTTTTTGTTACTTCTTCCAGGATTCAATATTTCTCATTCTTTTTCTTGCTACTTCCAGGATTCAATATTTCTTATTCTTTTTCTTACTTCTTCCAGGATTCAATATTTCTTATGCTTTTTGTTTCTTCTAACGGGATTCAATATTTGTTATTCTTTTTGTTGCTACTTCCAGGATACAATATTTCTTATTCTTTTTGTTACTTCTTCCAGGATTCAATATTTCTTATTCTTTTTGTTGCTACTTCCAGGATTCAATATATATTTCTTATTCTTCTTGTTCCTTCTTCCAGGATTCAATAGTTGTCATTCTTTTTCTTGCTTCTTCCAGGATTCAATATTTATTATTCTTTGTGTTACTTCTTCCAGGATTCAATATTTCTTATTCTTTTTGTTGCTACTTCCAGGATTCAATATTTCTTATTCTTTTTGTTGCTACTTCCAGGATTCAATGTTTGTTATTCTTTTTGTTGCTTCTTCCAGGATTCAATATTTCTTATTCTTTTTCTTGCAACTTCCAGGATTCAATATTTCTTATTCTTTTTGTTTCTTCTTCCAGTATTCAATATTTCTTATTCTTTTTGTTACTTCTTCCAGGATTCAATATTTCTTATTCTTTTTGTTGCTTCTTCCATGATTCAATATTTCATATTCTTTTTGTTACTTCTTCCTGGATTCAATATTTCTTATTCTTTTTGTTAATTCTTCCAGGATTCAATATTTCTTATACTTTTTCTTGCTACTTCCAGGATTCAATATTTCTTATTCTTTTTGTTGCTACTTCCAGGATTCAATATTTCTTATTCTTTATCTTGCTTCTTCCAGAATTCATTATTTCTTATTGTTTCTGTTGCTACTTCCAGGATTCAATATTTCTTATTCTTTTTGTTGCTTCTTCCAGGATTCAATATTTCATATTGTTTTTGCTACTTCTTCCAGCATTCAATATTTGTCATTCTTTTTCATGCTTCTTCCAGGATTCAATATTTATTATTCTTTGTGTTACTTCTTCCAGGATTCAATATTTATTATTCTTTTTGTTGCTACTTCCAGGATTCTATATTTCTTTTTTTTTTCTTGCTACTTCCAGGATTCAATATTTCTTATTGTTTTTGTTGCTACTTCCAGGATTCAATATTTCTTATTCTTTTTGTTGCTTCTTCCAGGATTCAATATTTCTCATTCTTTTTCTTGCTACTTCCAGCATTCAATATTTATTATTCTTTTTCTTGCTACTTCCAGGATTCAATATTACTTATGCTTTTTGTTTCTTCTAACAAGATTCAATATTTGTTATTCTTTTTGTTGCGACTTCCAGGATTCAATATTTCTTATTCTTTTTGTTTCTTCTTCAAGGATTCAATAATTCTCATTCTTTTTGTTACTTCTTCCAGGATTCAATATTTCTTATTCTTTTTGTTACTTCTTCCAGGATTCAATATTTCTCATTCTTTTTCTTGCTACTTCTAGGATTCTATATTTCTTATTATTTTTGTTGCTTCTTCCAGGATTCAATATTTCTTATACTTTTTGTTGCTACTTCAGGGATTCAATATTTCTTATTCTTTTTGTTACTTCTTCCAGGATTCAATATTTCTTATTCTTTTTGTTGCTACTTCCAGGATTCAATATTTCTTATTTCTTTGTTACTTCTTCCAGGATTCAATATTTATTATTCTTTTTGTTACTTCTTCCAGGATTCAATATTTCTTATTGTTATTGTTGCTACTTCCAGGATTCTATATTTCTTATTCTTTTTCTTGCTACTTCCAGGATTCAATATTTCTTATTCTTTTTGTTGCTACTTCCAGGATTCAATGTTTGTTATTCTTTTAGTTGCTTCTTCCAGAATTCAATATTTCTTATTCTTTTTCTTGCAACTTCCAGGATTTAATATTTCTGATTCTTTTTGTTTCTTCTAACAGGATTCAATATTTCTTATTCTTTTTGTTACTTCTTCCAGGATTCAATATTTCTTATTCTTATTGTTGCTACTTCCAGGATTCTATTTTTCTTATTCTTTTTGTTGCTACTTCCAGGATTCAATATTTCTTATTCTTTTTGTTGCTACTTCCAGCATTCAATAATTCTTATTCTTTTTGTTGCTGATTCCAGGATTCAATATTTCTTATTCTTTTTGTTGCTACTTCCAGGATTCAATATTTCTTATTCTTTTTGTTACCTCTTCCAGAATTCAATATTTATGATTCTTTTTCTTGTTACTTCCAGTATTCAATATTTCTTATTCTTTTTGTTACTTCTTCCAGGATTCAATATTTCTTATTCTTTTTCTTGCTACTTCCAGGATTCAATATTTCTTATTCTTTTTCTTGCTACTTCCAGGATTCAATATTTCTTATTCTTTTTGTTGCTACTTCCAGGATTCAATATTTCTTATTCTTTTTGTTACCTCTTCCAGAATTCAATATTTATGATTCTTTTTCTTGTTACTTCCAGTATTCAATATTTCTTATTCTTTTTGTTACTTCTTCCAGGATTCAATATTTCTTATTCTTTTTCTTGCTACTTCCAGGATTCAATATTTCTTATTCTTTTTCTTACTTCTTCCAGGATTCAATATTTCTTATGCTTTTTGTTTCTTCTAACGGGATTCAATATTTGTTATTCTTTTTGTTGCTACTTCCAGGATTCAATATTTCTTATTCTTTTTGTTACTTCTTCCAGGATTCAATATTTCTTATTCTTTTTGTTGCTACTTCCAGGATTCAATATATATTTCCTATTCTTCTTGTTACTTCTTCCAGGATTCAATAGTTGTCATTCTTTTTCTTGCTTCTTCCAGGATTCAATATTTATTATTCTTTGTGTTACTTCTTCCAGGATTCAATATTTATTATTCTTTTTGTTGCTACTTCCAGGATTCTATATTTCTTTTTTTTTCTTGTTACTTCCAGGATTCAATATTTCTTATAGTTTTTGTTGCTACTTCCAGGATTCAATATTTCTTATTCTTTTTGTTGCTACTTCCAGGATTCAATATTTCTTATTCTTTTTGTTGCTACTTCCAGGATTCAATGTTTGTTATTCTTTTTGTTGCTTCTTCCAGGATTCAATATTTCTTATTCTTTTTCTTGCAACTTCCAGGATTCAATATTTCTTATTCGTTTTGTTTCTTCTTCCAGTATTCAATATTTCTTATTCTTTTTGTTACTTCTTCCAGGATTCAATATTTCTTATTCTTTTTGTTGCTACTTCCAGGATTCAATATTTCTTATTCTTTATCTTGCTTCTTCCAGAATTCATTATTTCTTATTGTTTTTGTTGCTACTTCCAGCATTCAATATTACTTATTCTTTTTGTTGCTTCTTCCATGATTCAATATTTCATATTCTTTTTGTTACTTCTTCCTGGATTCAATATTTCTTATTCTTTTTGTTACTTCTTCCAGGATTCAATATTTCTTATACTTTTTCTTGCTACTTCCAGGATTCAATATTTCTTATTCTTTTTGTTGCTACTTCCAGGATTCAATATTTCTTATTCTTTATCTTGCTTCTTCCAGAATTCATTATTTCTTATTGTTTCTGTTGCTACTTCCAGGATTCAATATTTCTTATTCTTTTTGTTGCTTCTTCCAGGATTCAATATTTCATATTGTTTTTGCTACTTCTTCCAGCATTCAATATTTCTTATTCTTTTTCATGCTACTTCCAGGATTCAATATTTCTTATTCTTTTTGTTACTTCTTCTAGGATTCAATATTTCTTATTCTTTTTCTTGCTACTTCCAGGATTCAATATATACTTCTTATTCTTCTTGTTACTTCTTCCAGGATTCAATATTTGTCATTCTTTTTCATGCTTCTTCCAGGATTCAATATTTATTATTCTTTGTGTTACTTCTTCCAGGATTCAATATTTATTATTCTTTTTGTTGCTACTTCCAGGATTCTATATTTCTTTTTTTTTTCTTGCTACTTCCAGGATTCAATATTTCTTATTCTTTTTGTTGCTTCTTCCAGGATTCAATATTTCTCATTCTTTTTCTTGCTACTTCCAGCATTCAATATTTATTATTCTTTTTCTTGCTACTTCCAGGATTCAATATTACTTATGCTTTTTGTTTCTTCTAACAAGATTCAATATTTGTTATTCTTTTTGTTGCGACTTCCAGGATTCAATATTTCTTATTCTTTTTGTTTCTTCTTCAAGGATTCAATAATTCTCATTCTTTTTGTTACTTCTTCCAGGATTCAATATTTCTTATTCTTTTTGTTACTTCTTCCAGGATTCAATATTTCTTATACTTTTTGTTGCTACTTCAGGGATTCAATATTTGTTATTCTTTTTGTTGCTTTTTCCAGGATTCAATATTTATTATTCTTTTTGTGGCTACTTCCAGGATTCAATATTTCTTATTCTTTTTGTTGCTAATTCCAGCATTGAATATTTCTTAATCTTTTTGTTACTTCTTCCAGGATTCAATATTTCTTATTCTTTTTGTTACTTCTTCCAGGATTCAATATTTCTTATACTTTTCCTTGCTACTTCCAGGATTCAATATTTCTTATTCTTTTTGTTGCTACTTCCAGGATTCAATATTTCTTATTCTTTATCTTGCTTCTTCCAGAATTCATTATTTCTTATTGTTTCTGTTGCTACTTCCAGGATTCAATATTTCTTATTCTTTTTGTTGCTTCTTCCAGGATTCAATATTTCATATTGTTTTTGCTACTTCTTCCAGCATTCAATATTTTTTATTCTTTTTCATGCTACTTCCAGGATTCAATATTTCTTATTCTTTTTGTTACTTCTTCCAGGATTCAATATTTCTTATTCTTTTTCTTGCTACTTCCAGGATTCAATATATACTTCTTATTCTTCTTGTTACTTCTTCCAGGATTCAATATTTGTCATACTTTTTCTTGCTTCTTCCAGGATTCAATATTTATTATTCTTTTTGTTGCTACTTCCAGGATTCTATATTTCTTTTTTTTTTTCTTGCTACTTCCAGGATTCGATATTTCTTATTGTTTTTGTTGCTACTTCCAGGATTCAATATTTCTTATTCTTTTTGTTGCTTCTTCCAGGATTCAATATTTCTCATTCTTTTTCTTGCTACTTCCAGCATTCAATATTTATTATTCTTTTTCTTGCTACTTCCAGGATTCAATATTTCTTATGCTTTTTGTCTCTTCTAACAAGATTCAATATTTGTTATTCTTTTTGTTGCGACTTCCAGGATTCAATATTTCTTATTCTTTTTGTTACTTCTTCCAGGATTCAATATTTCTTAATCTTTTTGTTACTTCTTCCAGGATTCAATATTTCTTATTCTTTTTGTTGCTACTTCCAGGATTCAATGTTTGTTATTCTTTTTGTTGCTTCTTCCAGGATTCAATATTTCTTATTCTTTTTCTTGCAACTTCCAGGATTCAATATTTCTTATTCGTTTTGTTTCTTCTTCCAGTATTCAATATTTCTTATTCTTTTTGTTACTTCTTCCAGGATTCAATATTTCTTATTCTTTTTGTTGCTACTTCCAGGATTCAATATTTCTTATTCTTTATCTTGCTTCTTCCAGAATTCATTATTTCTTATTGTTTTTGTTGCTACTTCCAGCATTCAATATTACTTATTCTTTTTGTTGCTTCTTCCATGATTCAATATTTCATATTCTTTTTGTTACTTCTTCCTGGATTCAATATTTCTTATTCTTTTTGTTACTTCTTCCAGGATTCAATATTTCTTATACTTTTTCTTGCTACTTCCAGGATTCAATATTTCTTATTCTTTTTGTTGCTACTTCCAGGATTCAATATTTCTTATTCTTTATCTTGCTTCTTCCAGAATTCATTATTTCTTATTGTTTCTGTTGCTACTTCCAGGATTCAATATTTCTTATTCTTTTTGTTGCTTCTTCCAGGATTCAATATTTCATATTGTTTTTGCTACTTCTTCCAGCATTCAATATTTCTTATTCTTTTTCATGCTACTTCCAGGATTCAATATTTCTTATTCTTTTTGTTACTTCTTCTAGGATTCAATATTTCTTATTCTTTTTCTTGCTACTTCCAGGATTCAATATATACTTCTTATTCTTCTTGTTACTTCTTCCAGGATTCAATATTTGTCATTCTTTTTCATGCTTCTTCCAGGATTCAATATTTATTATTCTTTGTGTTACTTCTTCCAGGATTCAATATTTATTATTCTTTTTGTTGCTACTTCCAGGATTCTATATTTCTTTTTTTTTTCTTGCTACTTCCAGGATTCAATATTTCTTATTCTTTTTGTTGCTTCTTCCAGGATTCAATATTTCTCATTCTTTTTCTTGCTACTTCCAGCATTCAATATTTATTATTCTTTTTCTTGCTACTTCCAGGATTCAATATTACTTATGCTTTTTGTTTCTTCTAACAAGATTCAATATTTGTTATTCTTTTTGTTGCGACTTCCAGGATTCAATATTTCTTATTCTTTTTGTTTCTTCTTCAAGGATTCAATAATTCTCATTCTTTTTGTTACTTCTTCCAGGATTCAATATTTCTTATTCTTTTTGTTACTTCTTCCAGGATTCAATATTTCTTATACTTTTTGTTGCTACTTCAGGGATTCAATATTTGTTATTCTTTTTGTTGCTTTTTCCAGGATTCAATATTTATTATTCTTTTTGTGGCTACTTCCAGGATTCAATATTTCTTATTCTTTTTGTTGCTAATTCCAGCATTGAATATTTCTTAATCTTTTTGTTACTTCTTCCAGGATTCAATATTTCTTATTCTTTTTGTTACTTCTTCCAGGATTCAATATTTCTTATACTTTTCCTTGCTACTTCCAGGATTCAATATTTCTTATTCTTTTTGTTGCTACTTCCAGGATTCAATATTTCTTATTCTTTATCTTGCTTCTTCCAGAATTCATTATTTCTTATTCTTTCTGTTGCTACTTCCAGGATTCAATATTTCTTATTCTTTTTGTTGCTTCTTCCAGGATTCAATATTTCATATTGTTTTTGCTACTTCTTCCAGCATTCAATATTTTTTATTCTTTTTCATGCTACTTCCAGGATTCAATATTTCTTATTCTTTTTGTTACTTCTTCCAGGATTCAATATTTCTTATTCTTTTTCTTGCTACTTCCAGGATTCAATATATACTTCTTATTCTTCTTGTTACTTCTTCCAGGATTCAATATTTGTCATACTTTTTCTTGCTTCTTCCAGGATTCAATATTTATTATTCTTTTTGTTGCTACTTCCAGGATTCTATATTTCTTTTTTTTTTTCTTGCTACTTCCAGGATTCGATATTTCTTATTGTTTTTGTTGCTACTTCCAGGATTCAATATTTCTTATTCTTTTTGTTGCTTCTTCCAGGATTCAATATTTCTCATTCTTTTTCTTGCTACTTCCAGCATTCAATATTTATTATTCTTTTTCTTGCTACTTCCAGGATTCAATATTTCTTATGCTTTTTGTCTCTTCTAACAAGATTCAATATTTGTTATTCTTTTTGTTGCGACTTCCAGGATTCAATATTTCTTATTCTTTTTGTTACTTCTTCCAGGATTCAATATTTCTTAATCTTTTTGTTACTTCTTCCAGGATTCAATATTTCTTATACTTTTTGTTGCTACATCCAGGATTCTATATTTCTTATTCTTTTTCTTGCTACTTCCAGGATTCAATATTACTTATTCTTTTTGTTACTTCTTCCAGGATTCAATATTTGTCATTCTTTTTCTTGCTTCTTCCAGGATTCAATATTTATTATTCTTTGTGTTAGTTCTTCCAGGATTCAATATTTATTATTCTTTTTGTTGCTACTTCCAGGATTCAATATTTCTTATTCTTTTAGTTGCTACTTCCAGGATTCAATATTTATTATTCTTTTTGTTGCTTCTTCCAGGATTCAATATTTATTATTCTTTATGTTGCTACTTCCAGGATTCAATATTTGTTATTCTTTTTCTTGCTATTTCCAGGATTCAATATTTATTATTCTTTTTCTTGCTACTTCCAGGATTCAATATTTCTTATGCTTTTTGTTTCTTCTAACAGTATTCAATATTTGTTATTCTTTTTGTTGCTACTTCCAGGATTCAATATTTCTTATTCTTTTTTTTGCTATTTCCGTGATTCAATATTTCTTATACTTTTTGTCGCTTCTTCCAGGATTCAATATTTCTTATTCTTTTTGTTGCTAATTCCATGATTCAATATTTATTATTCTAATTCTTACTTTTTCCAGGATTCAATATTTGTTATTCTTTATGTTGCTACTTCCAGGATTCAATATTTCTTATTCTTTTTGTTACTTCTTCCAGGATTCAATATTTCTCATTCTTTTTGTTACTTCTTCCAGGATTCAATATTTCTTATTCTTTTTGTTACTTCTTCCAGGATTCAATATTTCTCATTCTTTTTCTTGCTACTGCTAGGATTCTATATTTCTTATTGTTTTTGTTGCTTCTTCCAGGATTCAATATTTCTTATACTTTTTGTTGCTACTTCAGGGATTCAATATTTGTTATTCTTTTTGTTGCTACTTCCAGGATTCAATATTTATTATTCTTTTTGTGGCTGCTTCCAGGATTCAATATTTCTTATTCTTTTTGTTGCTAATTCCAGGATTGAATATTTCTTAATCTTTTTGTTACTTCTTCCAGGATTCAATATTTCTTATTTTTTTGTTGCTACTTCCAGGTTTCAATATTTCTTATTCTTTTTGTTGCTACTTCCAGGATTCAATATTTTTTATTCTTTTTCTTGCTTCTTCCAGGATTCAATATTTCTTATTCTTTTTGTTGCTTCTTCCAGGATTCAATATTTGTTATTCTTTTTGTTGCTACTTCCAGGATTCAATATTTCTTATACTTTTTGTTGCTACTTCAGGGATTCAATATTTGTTATTCTTTTTGTTGCTTATTCCAGGATTCAATATTTCTTATTCTTTTTGTTACTTCTTCCAGGATTCAATATTTCTTATTCTTTTTGTTGCTACTTCCAGGATTCAATATTTCTTATTTCTTTGTTACTTCTTCCAGGATTCAATATTTATTATTCTTTTTGTTACTTCTTCCAGGATTCAATATTTCTTATTGTTATTGTTGCTACTTCCAGCATTCTATATTTCTTATTCTTTTTCTTGCTACTTCCAGGATTCAATATTTCTTATTCTTTTTGTTGCTACTTCCAGGATTCAATGTTTGTTATTCTTTTAGTTGCTTCTTCCAGAATTCAATATTTCTTATTCTTTTTCTTGCAACTTCCAGGATTGAATATTTCTGATTCTTTTTGTTTCTTCTAACAGGATTCAATATTTCTTATTCTTTTTGTTACTTCTTCCAGGATTCAATATTTCTTATTCTTATTGTTGCTACTTCCAGGATTCTATTTTTCTTATTCTTTTTGTTGCTACTTCCAGGATTCAATATTTCTTATTCTTTTTGTTACCTCTTCCAGAATTCAATATTTATGATTCTTTTTCTTGTTACTTCCAGTATTCAATATTTCTTATTCTTTTTGTTACTTCTTCCAGGATTCAATATTTCTTATTCTTTTTCTTGCTACTTCCAGGATTCAATATTTCTTATTCTTTTTCTTGCTACTTCCAGGATTCAATATTTCTTATTCTTTTTGTTGCTACTTCCAGGATTCAATATTTCTTATTCTTTTTGTTACCTCTTCCAGAATTCAATATTTATGATTCTTTTTCTTGTTACTTCCAGTATTCAATATTTCTTATTCTTTTTGTTACTTCTTCCAGGATTCAATATTTCTTATTCTTTTTCTTGCTACTTCCAGGATTCAATATTTCTTATTCTTTTTCTTACTTCTTGCAGGATTCAATATTTCTTATGCTTTTTGTTTCTTCTAACGGGATTCAATATTTGTTATTCTTTTTGTTGCTACTTCCAGGATTCAATATTTCTTATTCTTTTTGTTACTTCTTCCAGGATTCAATATTTCTTATTCTTTTTGTTGCTACTTCCAGGATTCAATATATATTTCTTATTCTTCTTGTTACTTCTTCCAGGATTCAATAGTTGTCATTCTTTTTCTTGCTTCTTCCAGGATTCAATATTTATTATTCTTTGTGTTACTTCTTCCAGGATTCAATATTTATTATTCTTTTTGTTGCTACTTCCA
Organism: Octopus bimaculoides; assembly: GCF_046866305.1. Lineage (NCBI taxonomy): Eukaryota > Metazoa > Mollusca > Cephalopoda > Octopoda > Octopodidae > Octopus > Octopus bimaculoides. The sequence continues at coordinate 80,933 of NW_028315302.1, read as the reverse complement.
GGATTCTATATTTCTTTTTTTTTCTTGTTACTTCCAGGATTCAATATTTCTTATAGTTTTTGTTGCTACTTCCAGGATTCAATATTTCTTATTCTTTTTGTTGCTACTTCCAGGATTCAATATTTCTTATTCTTTTTGTTGCTACTTCCAGGATTCAATGTTTGTTATTCTTTTTGTTGCTTCTTCCAGGATTCAATATTTCTTATTCTTTTTCTTGCAACTTCCAGGATTCAATATTTCTTATTCGTTTTGTTTCTTCTTCCAGTATTCAATATTTCTTATTCTTTTTGTTACTTCTTCCAGGATTCAATATTTCTTATTCTTTTTGTTGCTACTTCCAGGATTCAATATTTCTTATTCTTTATCTTGCTTCTTCCAGAATTCATTATTTCTTATTGTTTTTGTTGCTACTTCCAGGATTCAATATTACTTATTCTTTTTGTTGCTTCTTCCATGATTCAATATTTCATATTCTTTTTGTTACTTCTTCCTGGATTCAATATTTCTTATTCTTTTTGTTACTTCTTCCAGGATTCAATATTTCTTATACTTTTTCTTGCTACTTCCAGGATTCAATATTTCTTATTCTTTTTGTTGCTACTTCCAGGATTCAATATTTCTTATTCTTTATCTTGCTTCTTCCAGAATTCATTATTTCTTATTGTTTCTGTTGCTACTTCCAGGATTCAATATTTCTTATTCTTTTTGTTGCTTCTTCCAGGATTCAATATTTCATATTGTTTTTGCTACTTCTTCCAGCATTCAATATTTCTTATTCTTTTTCATGCTACTTCCAGGATTCAATATTTCTTATTCTTTTTGTTACTTCTTCTAGGATTCAATATTTCTTATTCTTTTTCTTGCTACTTCCAGGATTCAATATATACTTCTTATTCTTCTTGTTACTTCTTCCAGGATTCAATATTTGTCATTCTTTTTCATGCTTCTTCCAGGATTCAATATTTATTATTCTTTGTGTTACTTCTTCCAGGATTCAATATTTATTATTCTTTTTGTTGCTACTTCCAGGATTCTATATTTCTTTTTTTTTTCTTGCTACTTCCAGGATTCAATATTTCTTATTCTTTTTGTTGCTTCTTCCAGGATTCAATATTTCTCATTCTTTTTCTTGCTACTTCCAGCATTCAATATTTATTATTCTTTTTCTTGCTACTTCCAGGATTCAATATTACTTATGCTTTTCGTTTCTTCTAACAAGATTCAATATTTGTTATTCTTTTTGTTGCGACTTCCAGGATTCAATATTTCTTATTCTTTTTGTTTCTTCTTCAAGGATTCAATAATTCTCATTCTTTTTGTTACTTCTTCCAGGATTCAATATTTCTTATTCTTTTTGTTACTTCTTCCAGGATTCAATATTTCTCATTCTTTTTCTTGCTACTTCTAGGATTCTATATTTCTTATTATTTTTGTTGCTTCTTCCAGGATTCAATATTTCTTATACTTTTTGTTGCTACTTCAGGGATTCAATATTTGTTATTCTTTTTGTTGCTTTTTCCAGGATTCAATATTTATTATTCTTTTTGTGGCTACTTCCAGGATTCAATATTTCTTATTCTTTTTGTTGCTAATTCCAGCATTGAATATTTCTTAATCTTTTTGTTACTTCTTCCAGGATTCAATATTTCTTATTCTTTTTGTTACTTCTTCCAGGATTCAATATTTCTTATACTTTTCCTTGCTACTTCCAGGATTCAATATTTCTTATTCTTTTTGTTGCTACTTCCAGGATTCAATATTTCTTATTCTTTATCTTGCTTCTTCCAGAATTCATTATTTCTTATTGTTTCTGTTGCTACTTCCAGGATTCAATATTTCTTATTCTTTTTGTTGCTTCTTCCAGGATTCAATATTTCATATTGTTTTTGCTACTTCTTCCAGCATTCAATATTTTTTATTCTTTTTCATGCTACTTCCAGGATTCAATATTTCTTATTCTTTTTGTTACTTCTTCCAGGATTCAATATTTCTTATTCTTTTTCTTGCTACTTCCAGGATTCAATATATACTTCTTATTCTTCTTGTTACTTCTTCCAGGATTCAATATTTGTCATACTTTTTCTTGCTTCTTCCAGGATTCAATATTTATTATTCTTTTTGTTGCTACTTCCAGGATTCTATATTTCTTTTTTTTTTTCTTGCTACTTCCAGGATTCGATATTTCTTATTGTTTTTGTTGCTACTTCCAGGATTCAATATTTCTTATTCTTTTTGTTGCTTCTTCCAGGATTCAATATTTCTCATTCTTTTTCTTGCTACTTCCAGCATTCAATATTTATTATTCTTTTTCTTGCTACTTCCAGGATTCAATATTTCTTATGCTTTTTGTCTCTTCTAACAAGATTCAATATTTGTTATTCTTTTTGTTGCGACTTCCAGGATTCAATATTTCTTATTCTTTTTGTTACTTCTTCCAGGATTCAATATTTCTTAATCTTTTTGTTACTTCTTCCAGGATTCAATATTTCTTATACTTTTTGTTGCTACATCCAGGATTCTATATTTCTTATTCTTTTTCTTGCTACTTCCAGGATTCAATATTACTTATTCTTTTTGTTACTTCTTCCAGGATTCAATATTTGTCATTCTTTTTCTTGCTTCTTCCAGGATTCAATATTTATTATTCTTTGTGTTAGTTCTTCCAGGATTCAATATTTATTATTCTTTTTGTTGCTACTTCCAGGATTCAATATTTCTTATTCTTTTAGTTGCTACTTCCAGGATTCAATATTTATTATTCTTTTTGTTGCTTCTTCCAGGATTCAATATTTATTATTCTTTATGTTGCTACTTCCAGGATTCAATATTTGTTATTCTTTTTCTTGCTATTTCCAGGATTCAATATTTATTATTCTTTTTCTTGCTACTTCCAGGATTCAATATTTCTTATGCTTTTTGTTTCTTCTAACAGTATTCAATATTTGTTATTCTTTTTGTTGCTACTTCCAGGATTCAATATTTCTTATTCTTTTTTTTGCTATTTCCGTGATTCAATATTTCTTATACTTTTTGTCGCTTCTTCCAGGATTCAATATTTCTTATTCTTTTTGTTGCTAATTCCATGATTCAATATTTATTATTCTAATTCTTACTTTTTCCAGGATTCAATATTTGTTATTCTTTATGTTGCTACTTCCAGGATTCAATATTTCTTATTCTTTTTGTTACTTCTTCCAGGATTCAATATTTCTCATTCTTTTTGTTACTTCTTCCAGGATTCAATATTTCTTATTCTTTTTGTTACTTCTTCCAGGATTCAATATTTCTCATTCTTTTTCTTGCTACTGCTAGGATTCTATATTTCTTATTGTTTTTGTTGCTTCTTCCAGGATTCAATATTTCTTATACTTTTTGTTGCTACTTCAGGGATTCAATATTTGTTATTCTTTTTGTTGCTACTTCCAGGATTCAATATTTATTATTCTTTTTGTGGCTGCTTCCAGGATTCAATATTTCTTATTCTTTTTGTTGCTAATTCCAGGATTGAATATTTCTTAATCTTTTTGTTACTTCTTCCAGGATTCAATATTTCTTATTTTTTTGTTGCTACTTCCAGGTTTCAATATTTCTTATTCTTTTTGTTGCTACTTCCAGGATTCAATATTTTTTATTCTTTTTCTTGCTTCTTCCAGGATTCAATATTTCTTATTCTTTTTGTTGCTTCTTCCAGGATTCAATATTTATTATTCTTTTTGTTGCTACTTCCAGGATTCAATATTTCTTATTCTTTTTGTTGCTACGTCCAGGATTCAATATTTCTTAATCTTTTTGTTGCTAATTCCAGGATTCAATATTTCTTATTCTTTTTATTACTTCTTCCAGGATTCAATATTTGTTATTCTTTTTCATGCAACTTCCAGGATTCAATTTTTCTTATACTTTTTGTTACTACTTCCATGATTCAATATTTATTATTCTTTTTGTAACTTCTTCCAGGATTCAATATTTGTTATTCTTTTTGTTGCTACTTCCAGGATTCAATATTTCTTATACTTTTTGTTGCTACTTCAGGGATTCAATATTTCTTATACTTTTTGTTGCTACTTCAGGGATTCAATATTTGTTATTCTTTTTGTTGCTTATTCCAGGATTCAATATTTCTTATTCTTTTTGTTACTTCTTCCAGGATTCAATATTTCTTATTCTTTTTGTTGCTACTTCCAGGATTCAATATTTCTTATTTCTTTGTTACTTCTTCCAGGATTCAATATTTATTATTCTTTTTGTTACTTCTTCCAGGATTCAATATTTCTTATTGTTCTTGTTGCTACTTCCACGATTCTATATTTCTTATTCTTTTTGTTGCTTCTTCCAGGATTCAATATTTCTTATTCTTTTTCTTGCAACTTCCAGGATTCAATATTTCTTATTCTTTTTGTTTCTTCTTCCAGGATTCAATATTTCTTATTCTTTTTGTTACTTCTTCCAGGATTCAATATTTCTTATTCTTTTTGTTGCTACTTCCAGGATTCAATATTTCTTATTCTTTATCTTGCTTCTTCCAGAATTCATTATTTCTTATTGTTTTTGTTGCTACTTCCAGGATTCAATATTACTTATTCTTTTTGTTGCTTCTTCCATGATTCAATATTTCATATTCTTTTTGTTACTTCTTCCTGGATTCAATATTTCTTATTCTTTTTGTTACTTCTTCCAGGATTCAATATTTCTTATTTCTTTGTTACTTCTTCCAGGATTCAATATTTATTATTCTTTTCGTTACTTCTTCCAGGATTCAATATTTCTTATTGTTCTTGTTGCTACTTCCACGATTCTATATTTCTTATTCTTTTTGTTGCTTCTTCCATGATTCAATATTTCATATTCTTTTTCTTGCTACTTCCAGGATTCAATATTTCTTATTCTTTTTGTTGCTACTTCCAGGATTCAATATTTCTTATTCTTTATCTTGCTTCTTCCAGAATTCATTATTTCTTATTGTTTCTGTTGCTACTTCCAGGATTCAATATTTCTTATTCTTTTTGTTGCTTCTTCCAGGATTCAATATTTCATATTGTTTTTGCTACTTCTTCCAGCATTCAATATTTCTTATTCTTTTTCATGCTACTTCCAGGATTCAATATTTCTTATTCTTTTTGTTACTTCTTCTAGGATTCAATATTTCTTATTCTTTTTCTTGCTACTTCCAGGATTCAATATATACTTCTTATTCTTCTTGTTACTTCTTCCAGGATTCAATATTTGTCATTCTTTTTCATGCTTCTTCCAGGATTCAATATTTATTATTCTTTGTGTTACTTCTTCCAGGATTCAATATTTATTATTCTTTTTGTTGCTACTTCCAGGATTCTATATTTCTTTTTTTTTTCTTGCTACTTCCAGGATTCAATATTTCTTATTGTTTTTGTTGCTACTTCCAGGATTCAATATTTCTTATTCTTTTTGTTGCTTCTTCCAGGATTCAATATTTCTCATTCTTTTTCTTGCTACTTCCAGCATTCAATATTTATTATTCTTTTTCTTGCTACTTCCAGGATTCAATATTACTTATGCTTTTTGTTTCTTCTAACAAGATTCAATATTTGTTATTCTTTTTGTTGCGACTTCCAGGATTCAATATTTCTTATTCTTTTTGTTTCTTCTTCAAGGATTCAATAATTCTCATTCTTTTTGTTACTTCTTCCAGGATTCAATATTTCTTATTCTTTTTGTTACTTCTTCCACGATTCAATATTTCTCATTCTTTTTCTTGCTACTTCTAGGATTCTATATTTCTTATTATTTTTGTTGCTTCTTCCAGGATTCAATATTTCTTTTACTTTTTGTTGCTACTTCAGGGATTCAATATTTGTTATTCTTTTTATTACTTCTTCCAGGATTCAATATTTTTTATTCTTTTTCATGCAACTTCCAGGATTCAATTTTTCTTATACTTTTTGTTACTACTTCCATGATTCAATATTTATTATTCTTTTTGTTGCTACTTCAGGGATTCAATATTTGTTATTCTTTTTGTTGCTTATTCCAGGATTCAATATTTCTTATTCTTTTTGTTACTTCTTCCAGGATTCAATATTTCTTATTCTTTTTGTTGCTACTTCCAGGATTCAATATTTCTTATTTCTTTGTTACTTCTTCCAGGATTCAATATTTATTATTCTTTTTGTTACTTCTTCCAGGATTCAATATTTCTTATTGTTCTTGTTGCTACTTCCACGATTCTATATTTCTTATTCTTTTTGTTGCTTCTTCCAGGATTCAATATTTCTTATTCTTTTTCTTGCAACTTCCAGGATTCAATATTTCTTATTCTTTTTGTTTCTTCTTCCAGTATTCAATATTTCTTATTCTTTTTGTTACTTCTTCCAGGATTCAATATTTCTTATTCTTTTTGTTGCTACTTCCAGGATTCAATATTTCTTATTCTTTATCTTGCTTCTTCCAGAATTCATTATTTCTTATTGTTTTTGTTGCTACTTCCAGGATTCAATATTACTTATTCTTTTTGTTGCTTCTTCCATGATTCAATATTTCATATTCTTTTTGTTACTTCTTCCTGGATTCAATATTTCTTATACTTTTTCTTGCTACTTCCAGGATTCAATATTTCTTATTCTTTTTGTTGCTACTTCCAGGATTCAATATTTCTTATTCTTTATCTTGCTACTTCCAGGATTCAATATTTCTTATTGTTTTTGTTGCTACTTCCAGGATTCAATATTTCTTATTCTTTTTGTTGCTTCTTCCAGGATTCAATATTTCTCATTCTTTTTCTTGCTACTTCCAGCATTCAATATTTATTATTCTTTTTCTTGCTACTTCCAGGATTCAACATTACTTATGCTTTTTGTTTCTTCTAACAAGATTCAATATTTGTTATTCTTTTTGTTGCGACTTCCAGGATTCAATATTTCTTATTCTTTTTGTTTCTTCTTCAAGGATTCAATAATTCTCATTCTCTTTGTTACTTCTTCCAGGATTCAATATTTCTTATTCTTTTTGTTACTTCTTCCAGGATTCAATATTTCTCATTCTTTTTCTTGCTACTTCTAGGATTCTATATTTCTTATTATTTTTGTTGCTTCTTCCAGGATTCAATATTTCTTATACTTTTTGTTGCTACTTCAGGGATTCAATATTTGTTATTCTTTTTGTTGCTTTTTCCAGGATTCAATATTTATTATTCTTTTTGTGGCTACTTCCAGGATTCAATATTTCTTATTCTTTTTGTTGCTAATTCCAGCATTGAATATTTCTTAATCTTTTTGTTACTTCTTCCAGGATTCAATATTTCTTATTATTTTTGTTGCTACTTCCAGGATTCAATATTTCTTATTCTTTTTGTTGCTACTTCCAGGATTCAATATTTTTTATTCTTTTTCTTGCTTCTTCCAGGAATCAATATTTCTTATTCTTTTTGTTGCTTCTTCCAGGATTCAATATTTATTATTCTTTTTGTTGCTACTTCCAGGATTCAATATTTCTTAATCTTTTTGTTGCTAATTCCAGGATTCAATATTTCTTATTCTTTTTATTACTTCTTCCAGGATTCAATATTTTTTATTCTTTTTCATGCAACTTCCAGGATTCAATTTTTCTTATACTTTTTGTTACTACTTCCATGATTCAATATTTATTATTCTTTTTGTTGCTACTTCAGGGATTCAATATTTGTTATTCTTTTTGTTGCTTATTCCAGGATTCAATATTTCTTATTCTTTTTGTTACTTCTTCCAGGATTCAATATTTCTTATTCTTTTTGTTGCTACTTCCAGGATTCAATATTTCTTATTTCTTTGTTACTTCTTCCAGGATTCAATATTTATTATTCTTTTTGTTACTTCTTCCAGGATTCAATATTTCTTATTGTTCTTGTTGCTACTTCCACGATTCTATATTTCTTATTCTTTTTCTTGCTACTTCCAGGATTCAATATTTCTTATTCTTTTTGTTGCTACTTCCAGGATTCAATGTTTGTTATTCTTTTTGTTGCTTCTTCCAGGATTCAATATTTCTTATTCTTTTTCTTGCAACTTCCAGGATTGAATATTTCTTTTTCTTTTTGTTTCTTCTAACAGGATTCAATATTTCTTATTCTTTTTGTTACTTCTTCCAGGATTCAATATTTCTTATTCTTTTTGTTGCTACTTCCAGGATTCTATTTTTCTTATTCTTTTTCTTGCTACTTCCAGGATTCAATATTTCTTATTCTTTTTGTTGCTACTTTCAGCATTCAATAATTCTTATTCTTTTTGTTGCTGATTCCAGGATTCAATATTTCTTATTCTTTTTGTTACATCTTCCGGGATTCAATATTTCTTATTCTATTTGTTGCTACTTCCAGGATTCAATATTTCTTATTCTTTTTGTTACCTCTTCCAGAATTCAATCTTTATGATTCTTTTTCTTGTTACTTCCAGTATTCAATATTTCTTATTCTTTTTGTTACTTCCTCCAGGATTCAATATTTCTTATTCTTTTTGTCTCTACTTCCAGGATTCAATATTTCTTATTCTTTTTGTTACTTCTTCCAGGATTCAATATTTCTCATTCTTTTTCTTGCTACTTCCAGGATTCAATATTTCTTATTCTTTTTCTTACTACTTCCAGGATTCAATATTTCTTATGCTTTTTGTTTCTTCTAACGGGATTCAATATTTGTTATTCTTTTTGTTGCTACTTCCAGGATTCAATATTTCTTATTCTTTTTGTTACTTCTTCCAGGATTCAATATTTCTTATTCTTTTTGTTGCTACCTCCAGGATTCAATATATATTTCTTATTCTTCTTGTTACTTCTTCCAGGATTCAATATTTGTCATTCTTTTTCTTGCTTCTTCCAGGATTCAATATTTATTATTCTTTGTGTTACTTCTTCCAGGATTCAATATTTATTATTCTTTTTGTTGCTACTTCCAGGATTCAATATTTCTTATAGTTTTTGTTGCTACTTCCAGGATTCAATATTTCTTATTCTTTTTGTTGCTACTTCCAGGATTCAATATTTCTTATTCTTTATCTTGCTTCTTCCAGAATTCATTATTTCTTATTGTTTCTGTTGCTACTTCCAGGATTCAATATTTCTTATTCTTTTCGTTACCTCTTCCAGAATTCAATATTTCTCATTCTTTTTCTTGTTACTTCCAGGATTCAATATTTCTTATTCTTTTTGTTACTTCTCCCAGGATTCAATATTTCTCATTCTTTTTCTTGCTACTTCCAGCATTCAATATTTATTATTCTTTTTGTTACATCTTCCAGGATTCAATATTTCTTATGCTTTTTGTTTCTTCTAACAGGATTCAATATTTGTTATTCTTTTTGTTACTACTTCCAGGATTCAATATTTCTTATTCTTTTTGTTACTTCTTCCAGGATTCAATATTTCTCATTCTTTTTCTTGCTACTTCCAGCATTCAATATTTCTTATTCTTTTTGTTGCTACTTCCAGGATTCTATATTTCTTATTCTTTTTCTTGCTACTTCCAGGATTCAATATTTGTTATTCTTTTTGTTGCTACTTCCAGGATTCAATATTTCTTATTCTTTTTGTTACTTCTTCCAAGATTCAATATTTCTTATTCTTTTTCTTGCTACTTCCACAATTCAGTATTTTTTATTGTTTTCGTTACTTCTTCCAGGATTCAATATTTGTTATTCTTTTTGTTGCTACTTCCAGGATTCAATATTTCATATTCTTTTTGTTACTTCTTCCAGGTTTCAATATTTATTATTCTTTTTGTTGCTTCTTCCAGGATTCAATATTTCTTATTCTTTTTCTTGCTTCTTCCAGGATTCAATATTTGTTATTCTTTTTGTTGCTACTTCCAGGATTCTATATTTCTTATTCTTTTTATTGCTAATTCCAGGATTCAATATTTCTTATTCTTTTTGTTACTTCTTCCAGGATTCAATATTTCTTATTCTTTTTCATGCTACATCCAGGATTCAATATTTCTTATTCTTTTTGTTACTTCTTCCAGGATTCAATATTTCTTATTCTTTTTCTTGCTACTTCCAGGATTCAATATTTCTTAGACTCTTTGATGCTACTTGCAGGATTCAATATTTCTTACTCTTTTTGTTGCTACTTCCAGGATTCAATATTTATTATTCTTTTTGTTGCTATTTCCAGGATTCAATATTTCTTATACTTTCTGTTGCTACTTCAAGGATTCAATATTTCTTATACTTTCTGTTGCTACATCCAGGATTCAATATTTCTTATTCTTTTTGTTACTTCTTCCAGGTTTCAATATTTCTTATACTTTCTGTTGCTACTTCCAGGATTCAATATTTCTAATTCTTTTCGTTACTTCCTCCAGGATTCTATATTTCTTATACTTTTTCTTGCTACTTCCAGGATTCAATATTTCTTATACTTTCTGTTGCTACTTCAAGGATTCAATATTTCTTATACCTTCTGTTGCTACATCCAGGATTCAATATTTCTTATTCTTATTGTTGCTACTTCCAGGATTCTATTTTTCTTATTCTTTTTGTTGCTACTTCCAGGATTCAATATTTCTTATTCTTTTTGTTGCTAATTCCAGCATTCAATAATTCTTATTCTTTTTGTTGCTGATTCCAGGATTCAATATTTCTTATTCTTTTTGTTACATCTTCCAGGATTCAATATTTCTTATTCTTTTTGTTGCTACTTCCAGGATTCAATATTTCTTATTCTTTTTGTTACCTCTTCCAGAATTCAATATTTATGATTCTTTTTCTTGTTACTTCCAGTATTCAATATTTCTTATACTTTTTGTTACTTCTTCCAGGATTCAATATTTCTTATTCTTTTGGTTGCTACTTCCAGGATTCAATATTTCTTATTCTTTTTGTTACTTCTTCCAGGATTCAATATTTCTCATTCTTTTTCTTGCTACTTCCAGGATTCAATATTTCTTATTCTTTTTCTTACTTCTTCCAGGATTCAATATTTCTTATGCTTTTTGTTTCTTCTAACGGGATTCAATATTTGTTATTCTTTTTGTTGCTACTTCCAGGATTCAATATTTCTTATTCTTTTTGTTACTTCTTCCAGGATTCAAAATTTCTTATTCTTTTTGTTGCTACTTCCAGGATTCAATATATATTTCTTACTCTTCTTGTTACTTCTTCCAGGATTCAATATTTGTCATTCTTTTTCTTGCTTCTTCCAGGATTCAATATTTATTATTCTTTGTGTTACTTCTTCCAGGATTCAATATTTATTATTCTTTTTGTTGCTACTTCCAGGATTCTATATTTCTTTTTTTTTCTTGTTACTTCCAGGATTCAATATTTCTTATAGTTTTTGTTGCTACTTCCAGGATTCAATATTTCTTATTCTTTTTGTTGCTTCTTCCTGGATTCAATATTTCTTATTCTTTTTGTTGCTACTTCCAGGATTCAATATTTCTTATTCTTTTTGTTGCTAATTCCAGGATTCAATATTTCTTATTCTTTTTGTTACTTCTTCCAGGATTCAATATTTCTTATTCTTTTTCTTGCTACTTCCAGGATTCAATATTTCTTATGCTTTTTGTTTCTTCTAACAGGATTCAATATTTGTTATTCTTTTTGTTACTTCTTCCAGGATTCAATATTTCTTATTGTTCTTGTTGCTACTTCCAGGATTCTATATTTCTTATTCTTTTTCTTGCTACTTCCAGGATTCAATATTTCTTATTCTTTTTGTTGCTACTTCCAGGATTCAATGTTTGTTATTCTTTTTGTTGCTTCTTCCAGGATTCAATATTTCTTATTCTTTTTCTTGCAACTTCCAGGATTCAATATTTCTTATTCTTTTTGTTTCTTCTTCCAGTATTCAATATTTCTTATTCTTTATCTTGCTTCTTCCAGAATTCATTATTTCTTATTGTTTTTGTTGCTACTTCCAGGATTCAATATTACTTATTCTTTTTGTTGCTTCTTCCATGATTCAATATTTCATATTCTTTTTGTTACTTCTTCCTGGATTCAATATTTCTTATTCTTTTTGTTACTTCTTCCAGGATTCAATATTTCTTATACTTTTTCTTGCTACTTCCAGCATTCAATATTTCTTATTCTTTTTGTTGCTACTTCCAGGATTCAATATTTCTTATTCTTTATCTTGCTTCTTCCAGAATTCATTATTTCTTATTGTTTCTGTTGCTACTTCCAGGATTCAATATTTCTTATTCTTTTTGTTGCTTCTTCCAGGATTCAATATTTCATATTGTTTTTGCTACTTCTTCCAGCATTCAATATTTCTTATTCTTTTTCATGCTACTTCCAGGATTCAATATTTCTTATTCTTTTTGTTACTTCTTCCAGGATTCAATATTTCTTATTCTTTTTCTTGCTACTTCCAGGATTCAATATATACTTCTTATTCTTCTTGTTACTTCTTCCAGGATTCAATATTTGTCATTCTTTTTCTTGCTTCTTCCAGGATTCAATATTTATTATTCTTTGTGTTACTTCTTCCAGGATTCAATATTTATTATTCTTTTTGTTGCTACTTCCAGGATTCTATATTTCTTTTTTTTTTCTTGCTACTTCCAGGATTCAATATTTCTTATTGTTTTTGTTGCTACTTCCAGGATTCAATATTTCTTATTCTTTTTGTTGCTTCTTCCAGGATTCAATATTTCTCATTCTTTTTCTTGCTACTTCCAGCATTCAATATTTATTATTCTTTTTCTTGCTACTTCCAGGATTCAATATTACTTATGCTTTTTGTTTCTTCTAACAAGATTCAATATTTGTTATTCTTTTTGTTGCGACTTCCAGGATTCAATATTTCTTATTCTTTTTGTTTCTTCTTCAAGGATTCAATAATTCTCATTCTTTTTGTTACTTCTTCCAGGATTCAATATTTCTTATTCTTTTTGTTACTTCTTCCAGGATTCAATATTTCTCATTCTTTTTCTTGCTACTTCTAGGATTCTATATTTCTTATTGTTTTTGTTGCTTCTTCCAGGATTCAATATTTCTTATACTTTTTGTTGCTACTTCAGGGATTCAATATTTGTTATTCTTTTTGTTGCTAATTCAAGGATTCAATATTTCTTATTCTTTTTGTTGCTAATTCCAGGATTGAATATTTCTTAATCTTTTTGTTACTTCTTCCAGGATTCAATATTTCTTATTCTTTTTGTTGCTACTTCCAGGTTTCAATATTTCTTATTCTTTTTGTTGCTACTTCCAGGATTCAATATTTTTTATTCTTTTTCTTGCTTCTTCCAGGATTCAATATTTCTTATTCTTTTTGTTGCTTCTTCCAGGATTCAATATTTATTATTCTTTTTGTTGCTACTTCCAGGATTCAATATTTCTTATTCTTTTTGTTGCTACTTCCAGGATTCAATATTTCTTATTCTTTTTGTTACTTCTTCCTGGATTCAATATTTCTTATTCTTTTTGTTACTTCTTCCAGGATTCAATATTTCTTATACTTTTTCTTGCTACTTCCAGGATTCAATATTTCTTATTCTTTTTGTTGCTACTTCCAGGATTCAATATTTCTTATTCTTTATCTTGCTTCTACCAGAATTCATTATTTCTTATTGTTTCTGTTGCTACTTCCAGGATTCAATATTTCTTATTCTTTTTGTTGCTTCTTCCAGGATTCAATATTTCATATTGTTTTTGCTACTTCTTCCAGCATTCAATATTTCTTATTCTTTTTCATGCTACTTCCAGGAATCAATATTTCTTATTCTTTTTGTTACTTCTTCCAGGATTCAATATTTCTTATTCTTTTTCTTGCTACTTCCAGGATTCAATATATACTTCTTATTCTTCTTGTTACTTCTTCCAGGATTCAATATTTGTCATTCTTTTTCTTGCTTCTTCCAGGATTCAATATTTATTATTCTTTGTGTTACTTCTTCCAGGATTCAATATTTATTATTCTTTTTGTTGCTACTTCCAGGATTCTATATTTCTTTTTTTTTGTTGCTACTTCCAGGATTCAATATTTCTTATTGTTTTTGTTGCTACTTCCAGGATTCAATATTTCTTATTCTTTTTGTTGCTTCTTCCAGGATTCAATATTTCTCATTCTTTTTCTTGCTACTTCCAGCATTCAATATTTATTATTCTTTTTCTTGCTACTTCCAGGATTCAATATTACTTATGCTTTTTGTTTCTTCTAACAAGATTCAATATTTGTTATTCTTTTTGTTGCGACTTCCAGGATTCAATATTTCTTATTCTTTTTGTTTCTTCTTCAAGGATTCAATAATTCTCATTCTTTTTGTTACTTCTTCCAGGATTCAATATTTCTTATTCTTTTTGTTACTTCTTCCAGGATTCAATATTTCTCATTCTTTTTCTTGCTACTTCTAGGATTCTATATTTCTTATTGTTTTTGTTGCTTCTTCCAGGATTCAATATTTCTTATACTTTTTGTTGCTACTTCAGGGATTCAATATTTGTTATTCTTTTTGTTGCTAATTCAAGGATTCAATATTTCTTATTCTTTTTGTTGCTAATTCCAGGATTGAATATTTCTTAATCTTTTTGTTACTTCTTCCAGGATTCAATATTTCTTATTCTTTTTGTTGCTACTTCCAGGTTTCAATATTTCTTATTCTTTTTGTTGCTACTTCCAGGATTCAATATTTTTTATTCTTTTTCTTGCTTCTTCCAGGATTCAATATTTCTTATTCTTTTTGTTGCTTCTTCCAGGATTCAATATTTATTATTCTTTTTCTTGCTACTTCCAGGATTCAATATTTCTTATTCTTTTTGTTGCTACTTCCAGGATTCAATATTTCTTATTCTTTTTGTTACTTCTTCCTGGATTCAATATTTCTTATTCTTTTTGTAACTTCTTCCAGGATTCAATATTTCTTATACTTTTTCTTGCTACTTCCAGGATTCAATATTTCTTATTCTTTTTGTTGCTACTTCCAGGATTCAATATTTCTTATTCTTTATCTTGCTTCTTCCAGGATTCAATATTTCATATTGTTTTTGCTACTTCTTCCAGCATTCAATATTTCTTATTCTTTTTCATGCTACTTCCAGGATTCAATATTTCTTATTCTTTTTGTTACTTCTTCCAGGATTCAATATTTCTTATTCTTTTTCTTGCTACTTCCAGGATTCAATATATACTTCTTATTCTTCTTGTTACTTCTTCCAGGATTCAATATTTGTCATTCTTTTTCTTGCTTCTTCCAGGATTCAATATTTATTATTCTTTGTGTTACTTCTTCCAGGATTCAATATTTATTATTCTTTTTGTTGCTACTTCCAGGATTCTATATTTCTTTTTTTTTTCTTGGTACTTCCAGGATTCAATATTTCTTATTGTTTTTGTTGCTACTTCCAGGATTCAATATTTCTTATTCTTTTTGTTGCTTCTTCCAGGATTCAATATTTCTCATTCTTTTTCTTGCTACTTCCAGCATTCAATATTTATTATTCTTTTTCTTGCTACTTCCAGGATTCAATATTACTTATGCTTTTTGTTTCTTCTAACAAGATTCAATATTTGTTATTCTTTTTGTTGCGACTTCCAGGATTCAATATTTCTTATTCTTTTTGTTTCTTCTTCAAGGATTCAATAATTCTCATTCTTTTTGTTACTTCTTCCAGGATTCAATATTTCTTATTCTTTTTGTTACTTCTTCCAGGATTCAATATTTCTCATTTTTTTCTTGCTACTTCTAGGATTCTATATTTCTTATTGTTTTTGTTGCTTCTTCCAGGATTCAATATTTCTTATACTTTTTGTTGCTACTTCAGGGATTCAATATTTGTTATTCTTTTTGTTGCTAATTCCAGGATTCAATATTTCTTATTCTTTTTGTTGCTAATTCCAGGATTGAATATTTCTTAATCTTTTTGTTACTTCTTCCAGGATTCAATATTTCTTATTCTTTTTGTTGCTACTTCCAGGTTTCAATATTTCTTATTCTTTTTGTTGCTACTTCCAGGATTCAATATTTTTTAATCTTTTTCTTGCTTCTTCCAGGATTCAATATTTCTTATTCTTTTTGTTGCTTCTTCCAGGATTCAATATTTATTATTTTTTTTCTTGCTACTTCCAGGATTCAATATTTCTTATTCTTTTTGTTGCTACTTCCAGGATTCAATATTTCTTATTCTTTTTGTTACTTCTTCCTGGATTCAATATTTCTTATTCTTTTTGTTACTTCTTCCAGGATTCAATATTTCTTATACTTTTTCTTGCTATTTCCAGGATTCAATATTTCTTATTCTTTTTGTTGCTACTTCCAGGATTCAATATTTCTTATTCTTTATCTTGCTTCTACCAGAATTCATTATTTCTTATTGTTTCTGTTGCTACTTCCAGGATTCAATATTTCTTATTCTTTTTGTTGCTTCTTCCAGGATTCAATATTTCATATTGTTTTTGCTACTTCTTCCAGCATTCAATATTTCTTATTCTTTTTCATGCTACTTCCAGGATTCAATATTTCTTATTCTTTTTGTTACTTCTTCCAGGATTCAATATTTCTTATTCTTTTCTTGCTACTTCCAGGATTCAATATATACTTCTTATTCTTCTTGTTACTTCTTCCAGGATTCAATATTTGTCATTCTTTTTCTTGCTTCTTCCAGGATTCAATATTTATTATTCTTTGTGTTACTTCTTCCAGGATTCAATATTTATTATTCTTTTTGTTGCTACTTCCAGGATTCTATATTTCTTTTTTTTTTCTTGCTACTTCCAGGATTCAATATTTCTTATTGTTTTTGTTGCTACTTCCAGGATTCAATATTTCTTATTCTTTTTGTTGCTTCTTCCAGGATTCAATATTTCTCATTCTTTTTCTTGCTACTTCCAGCATTCAATATTTATTATTCTTTTTCTTGCTACTTCCAGGATTCAATATTACTTATGCCTTTTGTTTCTTCTAACAAGATTCAATATTTGTTATTCTTTTTGTTGCGACTTCCAGGATTCAATATTTCTTATTCTTTTTGTTTCTTCTTCAAGGATTCAATAATTCTCATTCTTTTTGTTACTTCTTCCAGGATTCAATATTTCTTATTCTTTTTGTTACTTCTTCCAGGATTCAATATTTCTCATTCTTTTTCTTGCTACTTCTAGGATTCTATATTTCTTATTGTTTTTGTTGCTTCTTCCAGGATTCAATATTTCTTATACTTTTTGTTGCTACTTCAGGGATTCAATATTTGTTATTCTTTTTGTTGCTAATTCCAGGATTCAATATTTCTTCTTCTTTTTGTTGCTAATTCCAGGATTGAATATTTCTTAATCTTTTTGTTACTTCTTCCAGGATTCAATATTTCTTATTCTTTTTGTTGCTACTTCCAGGTTTCAATATTTCTTATTCTTTTTGTTGCTACTTCCAGGATTCAATATTTTTTATTCTTTTTCTTGCTTCTTCCAGGATTCAATATTTCTTATTCTTTTTGATGCTTCTTCCAGGATTCAATATTTATTATTCTTTTTCTTGCTACTTCCAGGATTCAATATTTCTTATTCTTTTTGTTGCTACTTCCAGGATTCAATATTTCTTATTCTTTTTGTTACTTCTTCCTGGATTCAATATTTCTTATTCTTTTTGTTACTTCTTCCAGGATTCAATATTTCTTATACTTTTTCTTGCTACTTCCAGGATTCAATATTTCTTATTCTTTTTGTTGCTACTTCCAGGATTCAATATTTCTTATTCTTTATCTTGCTTCTACCAGAATTCATTATTTCTTATTGTTTCTGTTGCTACTTCCAGGATTCAATATTTCTTATTCTTTTTGTTACTTCTTCCAGGATTCAATATTTCTCATTTTTTTCTTGCTACTTCTAGGATTCTATATTTCTTATTGTTTTTGTTGCTTCTTCCAGGATTCAATATTTCTTATACTTTTTGTTGCTACTTCAGGGATTCAATATTTGTTATTCTTTTTGTTGCTAATTCCAGGATTCAATATTTCTTATTCTTTTTGTTGCTAATTCCAGGATTGAATATTTCTTAATCTTTTTGTTACTTCTTCCAGGATTCAATATTTCTTATTCTTTTTGTTGCTACTTCCAGGTTTCAATATTTCTTATTCTTTTTGTTGCTACTTCCAGGATTCAATATTTTTTATTCTTTTTCTTGCTTCTTCCAGGATTCAATATTTCTTATTCTTTTTGTTGCTTCTTCCAGGATTCAATATTTATTATTCTTTTTCTTGCTACTTCCAGGATTCAATATTTCTTATTCTTTTTGTTGCTACTTCCAGGATTCAATATTTCTTATTCTTTTTGTTACTTCTTCCTGGATTCAATATTTCTTATTCTTTTTGTTACTTCTTCCAGGATTCAATATTTCTTATACTTTTTCTTGCTATTTCCAGGATTCAATATTTCTTATTCTTTTTGTTGCTACTTCCAGGATTCAATATTTCTTATTCTTTATCTTGCTTCTACCAGAATTCATTATTTCTTATTGTTTCTGTTGCTACTTCCAGGATTCAATATTTCTTATTCTTTTTGTTGCTTCTTCCAGGATTCAATATTTCATATTGTTTTTGCTACTTCTTCCAGCATTCAATATTTCTTATTCTTTTTCATGCTACTTCCAGGATTCAATATTTCTTATTCTTTTTGTTACTTCTTCCAGGATTCAATATTTCTTATTCTTTTTCTTGCTACTTCCAGGATTCAATATATACTTCTTATTCTTCTTGTTACTTCTTCCAGGATTCAATATTTGTCATTCTTTTTCTTGCTTCTTCCAGGATTCAATATTTATTATTCTTTGTGTTACTTCTTCCAGGATTCAATATTTATTATTCTTTTTGTTGCTACTTCCAGGATTCTATATTTCTTTTTTTTTCTTGCTACTTCCAGGATTCAATATTTCTTATTGTTTTTGTTGCTACTTCCAGGATTCAATATTTCTTATTCTTTTTGTTGCTTCTTCCAGGATTCAATATTTCATATTTTTTTGCTACTTCTTCCAGCATTCAATATTTCTTATTCTTTTTCATGCTACTTCCAGGATTCAATATTTCTTATTCTTTTTGTTACTTCTTCCAGGATTCAATATTTCTTATTCTTTTTCTTGCTACTTCCAGGATTCAATATATACTTCTTATTCTTCTTGTTACTTCTTCCAGGATTCAATATTTGTCATTCTTTTTCTTGCTTCTTCCAGGATTCAATATTTATTATTCTTTGTGTTACTTCTTCCAGGATTCAATATTTATTATTCTTTTTGTTGCTACTTCCAGGATTCTATATTTCTTTTTTTTTTCTTGCTACTTCCAGGATTCAATATTTCTTATTGTTTTTGTTGCTACTTCCAGGATTCAATATTTCTTATTCTTTTTGTTGCTTCTTCCAGGATTCAATATTTCTCATTCTTTTTCTTGCTACTTCCAGCATTCAATATTTATTATTCTTTTTCTTGCTACTTCCAGGATTCAATATTACTTATGCTTTTTGTTTCTTCTAACAAGATTCAATATTTGTTATTCTTTTTGTTGCGACTTCCAGGATTCAATATTTCTTATTCTTTTTGTTTCTTCTTCAAGGATTCAATAATTCTCATTCTTTTTGTTACTTCTTCCAGGATTCAATATTTCTTATTCTTTTTGTTACTTCTTCCAGGATTCAATATTTCTCATTCTTTTTCTTGCTACTTCTAGGATTCTATATTTCTTATTGTTTTTGTTGCTTCTTCCAGGATTCAATATTTCTTATACTTTTTGTTGCTACTTCAGGGATTCAATATTTGTTATTCTTTTTGTTGCTAATTCAAGGATTCAATATTTCTTATTCTTTTTGTTGCTAATTCCAGGATTGAATATTTCTTAATCTTTTTGTTACTTCTTCCAGGATTCAATATTTCTTATTCTTTTTGTTGCTACTTCCAGGTTTCAATATTTCTTATTCTTTTTGTTGCTACTTCCAGGATTCAATATTTTTTATTCTTTTTCTTGCTTCTTCCAGGATTCAATATTTCTTATTCTTTTTGTTGCTTCTTCCAGGATTCAATATTTATTATTCTTTTTGTTGCTACTTCCAGGATTCAATATTTCTTATTCTTTTTGTTGCTACTTCCAGGATTCAATATTTCTTATTCTTTTTGTTACTTCTTCCTGGATTCAATATTTCTTATTCTTTTTGTTACTTCTTCCAGGATTCAATATTTCTTATACTTTTTCTTGCTACTTCCAGGATTCAATATTTCTTATTCTTTTTGTTGCTACTTCCAGGATTCAATATTTCTTATTCTTTATCTTGCTTCTACCAGAATTCATTATTTCTTATTGTTTCTGTTGCTACTTCCAGGATTCAATATTTCTTATTCTTTTTGTTGCTTCTTCCAGGATTCAATATTTCATATTGTTTTTGCTACTTCTTCCAGCATTCAATATTTCTTATTCTTTTTCATGCTACTTCCAGGATTCAATATTTCTTATTCTTTTTGTTACTTCTTCCAGGATTCAATATTTCTTATTCTTTTTCTTGCTACTTCCAGGATTCAATATATACTTCTTATTCTTCTTGTTACTTCTTCCAGGATTCAATATTTGTCATTCTTTTTCTTGCTTCTTCCAGGATTCAATATTTATTATTCTTTGTGTTACTTCTTCCAGGATTCAATATTTATTATTCTTTTTGTTGCTACTTCCAGGATTCTATATTTCTTTTTTTTTTGTTGCTACTTCCAGGATTCAATATTTCTTATTGTTTTTGTTGCTACTTCCAGGATTCAATATTTCTTATTCTTTTTGTTGCTTCTTCCAGGATTCAATATTTCTCATTCTTTTTCTTGCTACTTCCAGCATTCAATATTTATTATTCTTTTTCTTCCTACTTCCAGGATTCAATATTACTTATGCTTTTTGTTTCTTCTAACAAGATTCAATATTTGTTATTCTTTTTGTTGCGACTTCCAGGATTCAATATTTCTTATTCTTTTTGTTTCTTCTTCAAGGATTCAATAATTCTCATTCTTTTTGTTACTTCTTCCAGGATTCAATATTTCTTATTCTTTTTGTTACTTCTTCCAGGATTCAATATTTCTCATTCTTTTTCTTGCTACTTCTAGGATTCTATATTTCTTATTGTTTTTGTTGCTTCTTCCAGGATTCAATATTTCTTATACTTTTTGTTGCTACTTCAGGGATTCAATATTTGTTATTCTTTTTGTTGCTAATTCAAGGATTCAATATTTCTTATTCTTTTTGTTGCTAATTCCAGGATTGAATATTTCTTAATCTTTTTGTTACTTCTTCCAGGATTCAATATTTCTTATTCTTTTTGTTGCTACTTCCAGGTTTCAATATTTCTTATTCTTTTTGTTGCTACTTCCAGGATTCAATATTTTTTATTCTTTTTCTTGCTTCTTCCAGGATTCAATATTTCTTATTCTTTTTGTTGCTTCTTCCAGGATTCAATATTTATTATTCTTTTTCTTGCTACTTCCAGGATTCAATATTTCTTATTCTTTTTGTTGCTACTTCCAGGATTCAATATTTCTTATTCTTTTTGTTACTTCTTCCTGGATTCAATATTTCTTATTCTTTTTGTTACTTCTTCCAGGATTCAATATTTCTTATACTTTTTCTTGCTACTTCCAGGATTCAATATTTCTTATTCTTTTTGTTGCTACTTCCAGGATTCAATATTTCTTATTCTTTATCTTGCTTCTTCCAGGATTCAATATTTCATATTGTTTTTGCTACTTCTTCCAGCATTCAATATTTCTTATTCTTTTTCATGCTACTTCCAGGATTCAATATTTCTTATTCTTTTTGTTACTTCTTCCAGGATTCAATATTTCTTATTCTTTTTCTTGCTACTTCCAGGATTCAATATATACTTCTTATTCTTCTTGTTACTTCTTCCAGGATTCAATATTTGTCATTCTTTTTCTTGCTTCTTCCAGGATTCAATATTTATTATTCTTTGTGTTACTTCTTCCAGGATTCAATATTTATTATTCTTTTTGTTGCTACTTCCAGGATTCTATATTTCTTTTTTTTTTCTTGGTACTTCCAGGATTCAATATTTCTTATTGTTTTTGTTGCTACTTCCAGGATTCAATATTTCTTATTCTTTTTGTTGCTTCTTCCAGGATTCAATATTTCTCATTCTTTTTCTTGCTACTTCCAGCATTCAATATTTATTATTCTTTTTCTTGCTACTTCCAGGATTCAATATTACTTATGCTTTTTGTTTCTTCTAACAAGATTCAATATTTGTTATTCTTTTTGTTGCGACTTCCAGGATTCAATATTTCTTATTCTTTTTGTTTCTTCTTCAAGGATTCAATAATTCTCATTCTTTTTGTTACTTCTTCCAGGTTTCAATATTTCTTATTCTTTTTGTTACTTCTTCCAGGATTCAATATTTCTCATTCTTTTTCTTGCTACTTCTAGGATTCTATATTTCTTATTGTTTTTGTTGCTTCTTCCAGGATTCAATATTTCTTATACTTTTTGTTGCTACTTCAGGGATTCAATATTTGTTATTCTTTTTGTTGCTAATTCAAGGATTCAATATTTCTTATTCTTTTTGTTGCTAATTCCAGGATTGAATATTTCTTAATCTTTTTGTTACTTCTTCCAGGATTCAATATTTCTTATTCTTTTTGTTGCTACTTCCAGGTTTCAATATTTCTTATTCTTTTTGTTGCTACTTCCAGGATTCAATATTTTTTATTCTTTTTCTTGCTTCTTCCAAGATTCAATATTTCTTATTCTTTTTGTTGCTTCTTCCAGGATTCAATATTTATTATTCTTTTTGTTGCTACTTCCAGGATTCAATATTTCTTATTCTTTTTGTTGCTACTTCCAGGATTCAATATTTCTTATTCTTTTTGTTACTTCTTCCTGGATTCAATATTTCTTATTCTTTTTGTTACTTCTTCCAGGATTCAATATTTCTTATACTTTTTCTTGCTACTTCCAGGATTCAATATTTCTTATTCTTTTTGTTGCTACTTCCAGGATTCAATATTTCTTATTCTTTATCTTGCTTCTACCAGAATTCATTATTTCTTATTGTTTCTGTTGCTACTTCCAGGATTCAATATTTCTTATTCTTTTTGTTGCTTCTTCCAGGATTCAATATTTCATATTGTTTTTGCTACTTCTTCCAGCATTCAATATTTCTTATTCTTTTTCATGCTACTTCCAGGATTCAATATTTCTTATTCTTTTTGTTACTTCTTCCAGGATTCAATATTTCTTATTCTTTTTCTTGCTACTTCCAGGATTCAATATATACTTCTTATTCTTCTTGTTACTTCTTCCAGGATTCAATATTTGTCATTCTTTTTCTTGCTTCTTCCAGGATTCAATATTTATTATTCTTTGTGTTACTTCTTCCAGGATTCAATATTTATTATTCTTTTTGTTGCTACTTCCAGGATTCTATATTTCTTTTTTTTTTGTTGCTACTTCCAGGATTCAATATTTCTTATTGTTTTTGTTGCTACTTCCAGGATTCAATATTTCTTATTCTTTTTGTTGCTTCTTCCAGGATTCAATATTTCTCATTCTTTTTCTTGCTACTTCCAGCATTCAATATTTATTATTCTTTTTCTTGCTACTTCCAGGATTCAATATTACTTATGCTTTTTGTTTCTTCTAACAAGATTCAATATTTGTTATTCTTTTTGTTGCGACTTCCAGGATTCAATATTTCTTATTCTTTTTGTTTCTTCTTCAAGGATTCAATAATTCTCATTCTTTTTGTTACTTCTTCCAGGATTCAATATTTCTTATTCTTTTTGTTACTTCTTCCAGGATTCAATATTTCTCATTCTTTTTCTTGCTACTTCTAGGATTCTATATTTCTTATTGTTTTTGTTGCTTCTTCCAGGATTCAATATTTCTTATACTTTTTGTTGCTACTTCAGGGATTCAATATTTGTTATTCTTTTTGTTGCTAATTCAAGGATTCAATATTTCTTATTCTTTTTGTTGCTAATTCCAGGATTGAATATTTCTTAATCTTTTTGTTACTTCTTCCAGGATTCAATATTTCTTATTCTTTTTGTTGCTACTTCCAGGTTTCAATATTTCTTATTCTTTTTGTTGCTACTTCCAGGATTCAATATTTTTTATTCTTTTTCTTGCTTCTTCCAGGATTCAATATTTCTTATTCTTTTTGTTGCTTCTTCCAGGATTCAATATTTCTTATTCTTTTTGTTGCTACTTCCAGGATTCAATATTTCTTATTCTTTTTGTTACTTCTTCCTGGATTCAATATTTCTTATTCTTTTTGTTACTTCTTCCAGGATTCAATATTTCTTATACTTTTTCTTGCTACTTCCAGGATTCAATATTTCTTATTCTTTTTGTTGCTACTTCCAGGATTCAATATTTCTTATTCTTTATCTTGCTTCTTCCAGGATTCAATATTTCATATTGTTTTTGCTACTTCTTCCAGCATTCAATATTTCTTATTCTTTTTCATGCTACTTCCAGGATTCAATATTTCTTATTCTTTTTGTTACTTCTTCCAGGATTCAATATTTCTTATTCTTTTTCTTGCTACTTCCAGGATTCAATATATACTTCTTATTCTTCTTGTTACTTCTTCCAGGATTCAATATTTGTCATTCTTTTTCTTGCTTCTTCCAGGATTCAATATTTATTATTCTTTGTGTTACTTCTTCCAGGATTCAATATTTATTATTCTTTTTGTTGCTACTTCCAGGATTCTATATTTCTTTTTTTTTTCTTGGTACTTCCAGGATTCAATATTTCTTATTGTTTTTGTTGCTACTTCCAGGATTCAATATTTCTTATTCTTTTTGTTGCTTCTTCCAGGATTCAATATTTCTCATTCTTTTTCTTGCTACTTCCAGCATTCAATATTTATTATTCTTTTTCTTGCTACTTCCAGGATTCAATATTACTTATGCTTTTTGTTTCTTCTAACAAGATTCAATATTTGTTATTCTTTTTGTTGCGACTTCCAGGATTCAATATTTCTTATTCTTTTTGTTTCTTCTTCAAGGATTCAATAATTCTCATTCTTTTTGTTACTTCTTCCAGGTTTCAATATTTCTTATTCTTTTTGTTACTTCTTCCAGGATTCAATATTTCTCATTCTTTTTCTTGCTACTTCTAGGATTCTATATTTCTTATTGTTTTTGTTGCTTCTTCCAGGATTCAATATTTCTTATACTTTTTGTTGCTACTTCAGGGATTCAATATTTGTTATTCTTTTTGTTGCTAATTCAAGGATTCAATATTTCTTATTCTTTTTGTTGCTAATTCCAGGATTGAATATTTCTTAATCTTTTTGTTACTTCTTCCAGGATTCAATATTTCTTATTCTTTTTGTTGCTACTTCCAGGTTTCAATATTTCTTATTCTTTTTGTTGCTACTTCCAGGATTCAATATTTTTTATTCTTTTTCTTGCTTCTTCCAGGATTCAATATTTCTTATTCTTTTTGTTGCTTCTTCCATGATTCAATATTTATTATTCTTTTTGTTGCTACTTCCAGGATTCAATATTTCTTATTCTTTTTGTTGCTACTTCCAGGATTCAATATTTCTTATTCTTTTTGTTACTTCTTCCTGGATTCAATATTTCTTATTCTTTTTGTTACTTCTTCCAGGATTCAATATTTCTTATACTTTTTCTTGCTACTTCCAGGATTCAATATTTCTTATTCTTTTTGTTGCTACTTCCAGGATTCAATATTTCTTATTCTTTATCTTGCTTCTACCAGAATTCATTATTTCTTATTGTTTCTGTTGCTACTTCCAGGATTCAATATTTCTTATTCTTTTTGTTGCTTCTTCCAGGATTCAATATTTCATATTGTTTTTGCTACTTCTTCCAGCATTCAATATTTCTTATTCTTTTTCATGCTACTTCCAGGATTCAATATTTCTTATTCTTTTTGTTACTTCTTCCAGGATTCAATATTTCTTATTCTTTTTCTTGCTACTTCCAGGATTCAATATATACTTCTTATTCTTCTTGTTACTTCTTCCAGGATTCAATATTTGTCATTCTTTTTCTTGCTTCTTCCAGGATTCAATATTTATTATTCTTTGTGTTACTTCTTCCAGGATTCAATATTTATTATTCTTTTTGTTGCTACTTCCAGGATTCTATATTTCTTTTTTTTTTGTTGCTACTTCCAGGATTCAATATTTCTTATTGTTTTTGTTGCTACTTCCAGGATTCAATATTTCTTATTCTTTTTGTTGCTTCTTCCAGGATTCAATATTTCTCATTCTTTTTCTTGCTACTTCCAGCATTCAATATTTATTATTCTTTTTCTTGCTACTTCCAGGATTCAATATTACTTATGCTTTTTGTTTCTTCTAACAAGATTCAATATTTGTTATTCTTTTTGTTGCGACTTCCAGGATTCAATATTTCTTATTCTTTTTGTTTCTTCTTCAAGGATTCAATAATTCTCATTCTTTTTGTTACTTCTTCCAGGATTCAATATTTCTTATTCTTTTTGTTACTTCTTCCAGGATTCAATATTTCTCATTCTTTTTCTTGCTACTTCTAGGATTCTATATTTCTTATTGTTTTTGTTGCTTCTTCCAGGATTCAATATTTCTTATACTTTTTGTTGCTACTTCAGGGATTCAATATTTGTTATTCTTTTTGTTGCTAATTCAAGGATTCAATATTTCTTATTCTTTTTGTTGCTAATTCCAGGATTGAATATTTCTTAATCTTTTTGTTACTTCTTCCAGGATTCAATATTTCTTATTCTTTTTGTTGCTACTTCCAGGTTTCAATATTTCTTATTCTTTTTGTTGCTACTTCCAGGATTCAATATTTTTTATTCTTTTTCTTGCTTCTTCCAGGATTCAATATTTCTTATTCTTTTTGTTGCTTCTTCCAGGATTCAATATTTATTATTCTTTTTCTTGCTACTTCCAGGATTCAATATTTCTTATTCTTTTTGTTGCTACTTCCAGGATTCAATATTTCTTATTCTTTTTGTTACTTCTTCCTGGATTCAATATTTCTTATTCTTTTTGTTACTTCTTCCAGGATTCAATATTTCTTATACTTTTTCTTGCTACTTCCAGGATTCAATATTTCTTATTCTTTTTGTTGCTACTTCCAGGATTCAATATTTCTTATTCTTTATCTTGCTTCTTCCAGGATTCAATATTTCATATTGTTTTTGCTACTTCTTCCAGCATTCAATATTTCTTATTCTTTTTCATGCTACTTCCAGGATTCAATATTTCTTATTCTTTTTGTTACTTCTTCCAGGATTCAATATTTCTTATTCTTTTTCTTGCTACTTCCAGGATTCAATATATACTTCTTATTCTTCTTGTTACTTCTTCCAGGATTCAATATTTGTCATTCTTTTTCTTGCTTCTTCCAGGATTCAATATTTATTATTCTTTGTGTTACTTCTTCCAGGATTCAATATTTATTATTCTTTTTGTTGCTACTTCCAGGATTCTATATTTCTTTTTTTTTTCTTGGTACTTCCAGGATTCAATATTTCTTATTGTTTTTGTTGCTACTTCCAGGATTCAATATTTCTTATTCTTTTTGTTGCTTCTTCCAGGATTCAATATTTCTCATTCTTTTTCTTGCTACTTCCAGCATTCAATATTTATTATTCTTTTTCTTGCTACTTCCAGGATTCAATATTACTTATGCTTTTTGTTTCTTCTAACAAGATTCAATATTTGTTATTCTTTTTGTTGCGACTTCCAGGATTCAATATTTCTTATTCTTTTTGTTTCTTCTTCAAGGATTCAATAATTCTCATTCTTTTTGTTACTTCTTCCAGGATTCAATATTTCTTATTCTTTTTGTTACTTCTTCCAGGATTCAATATTTCTCATTTTTTTCTTGCTACTTCTAGGATTCTATATTTCTTATTGTTTTTGTTGCTTCTTCCAGGATTCAATATTTCTTATACTTTTTGTTGCTACTTCAGGGATTCAATATTTGTTATTCTTTTTGTTGCTAATTCCAGGATTCAATATTTCTTATTCTTTTTGTTGCTAATTCCAGGATTGAATATTTCTTAATCTTTTTGTTACTTCTTCCAGGATTCAATATTTCTTATTCTTTTTGTTGCTACTTCCAGGTTTCAATATTTCTTATTCTTTTTGTTGCTACTTCCAGGATTCAATATTTTTTATTCTTTTTCTTGCTTCTTCCAGGATTCAATATTTCTTATTCTTTTTGTTGCTTCTTCCAGGATTCAATATTTATTATTCTTTTTCTTGCTACTTCCAGGATTCAATATTTCTTATTCTTTTTGTTGCTACTTCCAGGATTCAATATTTCTTATTCTTTTTGTTACTTCTTCCTGGATTCAATATTTCTTATTCTTTTTGTTACTTCTTCCAGGATTCAATATTTCTTATACTTTTTCTTGCTACTTCCAGGATTCAATATTTCTTATTCTTTTTGTTGCTACTTCCAGGATTCAATATTTCTTATTCTTTATCTTGCTTCTACCAGAATTCATTATTTCTTATTGTTTCTGTTGCTACTTCCAGGATTCAATATTTCTTATTCTTTTTGTTACTTCTTCCAGGATTCAATATTTCTCATTTTTTTCTTGCTACTTCTAGGATTCTATATTTCTTATTGTTTTTGTTGCTTCTTCCAGGATTCAATATTTCTTATACTTTTTGTTGCTACTTCAGGGATTCAATATTTGTTATTCTTTTTGTTGCTAATTCCAGGATTCAATATTTCTTATTCTTTTTGTTGCTAATTCCAGGATTGAATATTTCTTAATCTTTTTGTTACTTCTTCCAGGATTCAATATTTCTTATTCTTTTTGTTGCTACTTCCAGGTTTCAATATTTCTTATTCTTTTTGTTGCTACTTCCAGGATTCAATATTTTTTATTCTTTTTCTTGCTTCTTCCAGGATTCAATATTTCTTATTCTTTTTGTTGCTTCTTCCAGGATTCAATATTTATTATTCTTTTTCTTGCTACTTCCAGGATTCAATATTTCTTATACTTTTTGTTGCTACTTCCAGGATTCAATATTTCTTATTCTTTTTGTTACTTCTTCCTGGATTCAATATTTCTTATTCTTTTTGTTACTTCTTCCAGGATTCAATATTTCTTATACTTTTTCTTGCTATTTCCAGGATTCAATATTTCTTATTCTTTTTGTTGCTACTTCCAGGATTCAATATTTCTTATACTTTATCTTGCTTCTACCAGAATTCATTATTTCTTATTGTTTCTGTTGCTACTTCCAGGATTCAATATTTCTTATTCTTTTTGTTGCTTCTTCCAGCATTCAATATTTCTTATTCTTTTTCATGCTACTTCCAGGATTCAATATTTCTTATTCTTTTTGTTACTTCTTCCAGGATTCAATATTTCTTATTCTTTTTCTTGCTACTTCCAGGATTCAATATATACTTCTTATTCTTCTTGTTACTTCTTCCAGGATTCAATATTTGTCATTCTTTTTCTTGCTTCTTCCAGGATTCAATATTTATTATTCTTTGTGTTACTTCTTCCAGGATTCAATATTTATTATTCTTTTTGTTGCTACTTCCAGGATTCTATATTTCTTTTTTTTTTCTTGCTACTTCCAGGATTCAATATTTCTTATTGTTTTTGTTGCTACTTCCAGGATTCAATATTTCTTATTCTTTTTGTTGCTTCTTCCAGGATTCAATATTTCTCATTCTTTTTCTTGCTACTTCCAGCATTCAATATTTATTATTCTTTTTCTTGCTACTTCCAGGATTCAATATTACTTATGCTTTTTGTTTCTTCTAACAAGATTCAATATTTGTTATTCTTTTTGTTGCGACTTCCAGGATTCAATATTTCTTATTCTTTTTGTTTCTTCTTCAAGGATTCAATAATTCTCATTCTTTTTGTTACTTCTTCCAGGATTCAATATTTCTTATTCTTTTTGTTACTTCTTCCAGGATTCAATATTTCTCATTCTTTTTCTTGCTACTTCTAGGATTCTATATTTCTTATTGTTTTTGTTGCTTCTTCCAGGATTCAATATTTCTTATACTTTTTGTTGCTACTTCAGGGATTCAATATTTGTTATTCTTTTTGTTGCTAATTCCAGGATTCAATATTTCTTATTCTTTTTGTTGCTAATTCCAGGATTGAATATTTCTTAATCTTTTTGTTACTTCTTCCAGGATTCAATTTTTCTTATTCTTTTTGTTAATACTTCCAGGTTTCAATATTTCTTATTCTTTTTGTTGCTACTTCCAGGATTCAATATTTTTTATTCTTTTTCTTGCTTCTTCCAGGATTCAATATTTCTTATTCTTTTTGTTGCTTCTTCCAGGATTCAATATTTCTTATTCTTTTTGTTGCTACTTCCAGGATTCAATATTTATTATTCTTTTTGTTGCTACTTCCAGGATTCAATATTTCTTAATCTTTTTGTTGCTAATTCCAGGATTCAATATTTCTTATTCTTTTTATTACTTCTTCCAGGATTCAATATTTGTTATTCTTTTTCATGCAACTTCCAGGATTCAATTTTTCTTATACTTTTTGTTACTACTTCCATGATTCAATATTTATTATTCTTTTTGTTGCTACTTCAGGGATTCAATATTTGTTATTCTTTTTGTTGCTTATTCCAGGATTCAATATTTCTTACTCTTTTTGTTACTTCTTCCAGGATTCAATATTTCTTATTCTTTTTGTTGCTACTTCCAGGATTCAATATTTCTTATTTCTTTGTTACTTCTTCCAGGATTCAATATTTATTATTCTTTTTGTTACTTCTTCCAGGATTCAATATTTCTTATTGTTCTTGTTGCTACTTCCACGATTCTATATTTCTTATTCTTTTTCTTGCTACTTCCAGGATTCAATATTTCTTATTCTTTTTGTTGCTACTTCCAGGATTCAATGTTTGTTATTCTTTTTGTTGCTTCTTCCAGGATTCAATATTTCTTATTCTTTTTCTTGCAACTTCCAGGATTGAATATTTCTTTTTCTTTTTGTTTCTTCTAACAGGATTCAATATTTCTTATTCTTTTTGTTACTTCTTCCGGGATTCAATATTTCTTATACTTTTTGTTGCTACTTCCAGGATTCTATTTTTCTTATTCTTTTTCTTTCTACTTCCAGGATTCAATATTTCTTATTCTTTTTGTTGCTACTTTCAGCATTCAATAATTCTTATTCTTTTTGTTGCTGATTCCAGGATTCAATATTTCTTATTCTTTTTGTTACATCTTCCAGGATTCAATATTTCTTATTCTTTTTGTTGCTACTTCCAGGATTCAATATTTCTTATTCTTTTTGTTACCTCTTCCAGAATTCAATATTTCTCATTCTTTTTCTTGCTACTTCCAGGATTCAATATTTCTTATTCTTTTTCTTACTACTTCCAGGATTCAATATTTCTTATGCTTTTTGTTTCTTCTAACGGGATTCAATATTTGTTATTCTTTTTGTTGCTACTTCCAGGATTCAATATTTCTTATTCTTTTTGTTACTTCTTCCAGGATTCAATATTTCTTATTCTTTTTGTTGCTACTTCCAGGATTCAATATTTCTTATTCTTTTTGTTACTTCTTCCAGGATTCAATATTTCTTATTCTTTTTGTTACTTCTTCCAGAATTCAATATTTATGATTCTTTTTCTTGTTACTTCCAGTATTCATTATTTCTTATTCTTTTTGTTACTTCTTCCAGGATTCAATATTTCTTATTCTTTTTGTTACTTCTTCCAGGATTCAATATTTCTTATTCTTTTTGTTACTTCTTCCAGGATTCAATATTTCTTATTCTTTTTCTTGCTACTTCCAGGATTCAATATATACTTCTTATTCTTCTTGTTACTTCTTCCAGGATTCAATATTTGTCATTCTTTTTCTTGCTTCTTCCAGGATTCAATATTTATTATTCTTTGTGTTACTTCTTCCAGGATTCAATATTTATTATTCTTTTTGTTGCTACTTCCAGGATTCTATATTTCTTTTTTTTTCTTGCTACTTCCAGGATTCAATATTTCTTATTGTTTTTGTTGCTACTTCCAGGATTCAATATTTCTTATTCTTTTTGTTGCTTCTTCCAGGATTCAATATTTCTCATTCTTTTTCTTGCTACTTCCAGCATTCAATATTTATTATTCTTTTTCTTGCTACTTCCAGGATTCAATATTACTTATGTTTTTTGTTTCTTCTAACAAGATTCAATATTTGTTATTCTTTTTGTTGCGACTTCCAGGATTCAATATTTCTTATTCTTTTTGTTACTTCTTCCAGGATTCAATATTTCTTATTCTTTTTGTTACTTCTTCCAGGATTCAATATTTCTTATACTTTTTGTTGCTACATCCAGGATTCTATATTTCTGGTTCTTTTTCTTGCTACTTCCAGGATTCAATATTTCTTATTCTTTTTGTTACTTCTTCCAGGATTCAATATTTCTTATTCTTTTTGTTGCTACTTCCAGGATTCAATATATATTTCTTATTCTTTTTGTTACCTCTTCCAGGATTCAATATTTCTCATTCTTTTTCTTGCTACTTCCAGCATTCAATATTTGTTATTCTTTTTGTTACTTCTTCCAGGATTCAATATTTCTTATTCTTTTTGTTGCTACTTCCAGGATTCAATATTTCTTATTCTTTTTGTTACTTCTTCCAGGATTGAATATTTCTCATTCTTTTTCTTGCTATTTCCAGGATTCAATATTCCTTATTCTTTTTTTTGCTACTTCCAGGATTCAATATTTCTTATTCTTTTTGTTGCTACTTCCAGGATTCAATAATTCTTATGCTTTTTGTTGCTACTTCCAGGATTCAATATTTATTATTCTTTTTGTTACTTCTTCCAGGATTCAATATTTCTTATTGTTCTTGTTGCTACTTCCAGGATTCTATATTTCTTATTCTTTTTCTTGCTACTTCCAGGATTCAATATTTCTTATTCTTTTTGTTGCTACTTCCAGGATTCAATGTTTGTTATTCTTTTTGTTGCTTCTTCCAGGATTCAATATTTCTTATTCTTTTTCTTGCAACTTCCAGGATTCAATATTTCTTATTCTTTTTGTTTCTTCTTCCAGTATTCAATATTTCTTATTCTTTTTGTTACTTCTTCCAGGATTCAATATTTCTTATTCTTTTTGTTGCTACTTCCTGGATTCAATATTTCTTATTCTTTATCTTGCTTCTTCCAGAATTCATTATTTCTTATTGTTTCTGTTGCTACTTCCAGGATTCAATATTTCTTATTCTTTTTGTTGCTTCTTCCAGGATTCAATATTTCATATTGTTTTTGCTAGTTCTTCCAGCATTCAATATTTCTTATTCTTTTTCATGCTACTTCCAGGATTCAATATTTCTTATTCTTTTTGTTACTTCTTCCAGGATTCAATATTTGTCATTCTTTTTCTTGCTTCTTCCAGGATTCAATATTTATTATTCTTTGTGTTACTTCTTCCAGGATTCAATATTTATTATTCTTTTTGTTGCTACTTCCAGGATTCTATATTTCTTTTTTTTTTCTTGCTACTTCCAGGATTCAATATTTCTTATTGTTTTTGTTGCTACTTCCAGGATTCAATATTTCTTATTCTTTTTGTTGCTTCTTCCAGGATTCAATATTTCTCATTCTTTTTCTTGCTACTTCCAGCATTCAATATTTATTATTCTTTTTCTTGCTACTTCCAGGATTCAATATTACTTATGTTTTTTGTTTCTTCTAACAAGATTCAATATTTGTTATTCTTTTTGTTGCGACTTCCAGGATTCAATATTTCTTATTCTTTTTGTTACTTCTTCCAGGATTCAATATTTCTTATTCTTTTTGTTACTTCTTCCAGGATTCAATATTTCTTATACTTTTTGTTGCTACATCCAGGATTCTATATTTCTTGTTCTTTTTCTTGCTACTTCCAGGATTCAATATTTCTTATTCTTTTTGTTACTTCTTCCAGGATTCAATATTTCTTATTCTTTTTGTTGCTACTTCCAGGATTCAATATATATTTCTTATTCTTTTTGTTACCTCTTCCAGGATTCAATATTTCTCATTCTTTTTCTTGCTACTTCCAGCATTCAATATTTGTTATTCTTTTTGTTACTTCTTCCAGGATTCAATATTTCTTATTCTTTTTGTTGCTACTTCCAGGATTCAATATTTCTTATTCTTTTTGTTACTTCTTCCAGGATTGAATATTTCTCATTCTTTTTCTTGCTATTTCCAGGATTCAATATTCCTTATTCTTTTTTTTGCTACTTCCAGGATTCAATATTTCTTATTCTTTTTGTTGCTACTTCCAGGATTCAATAATTCTTATGCTTTTTGTTTCTTCTAACAGGATTCAATATTTGTTCTTCTTTTTGTTACTTCTTCCAGGATTCAATATTTCTTATTCTTTTTGTTACTTCTTCCAGGATTCAATATTTCTTATTCTTTTTGTTGCTACTTCCAGGATTCTATTTTTCTTATTCTTTTTCTTGCTACTTCCAGGATTCAATATTTCTTATTCTTTTTGTTGCTACTTCCAGGATTCAATAATTCTTATTCTTTTTGTCGCTGATTCCAGGATTCAATATTTCTTATTCTTTTTGTTACTTCTTCCAGGATTCAATATTTCTTATTCTTTTTGTTGCTACTTCCAGGATTCAATATTTCTTATTCTTTTCGTTACCTCTTCCAGAATTCAATATTTCTCATTTTTTTCTTGTTACTTCCAGGATTCAATATTTCTTATTCTTTTTGTTACTTCTTCCAGGATTCAATATTTCTTATTCTTTTTGTTGCTACTTCCAGGATTCAGTATTTCTTATTCCTTTTGTTACTTCTCCCAGGATTCAAAATATCTCATTCTTTTTCTTGCTACTTCCAGCATTCAATATTTATTATTCTTTTTGTTACATCTTCCAGGATTCAATATTTCTTATGCTTTTTGTTTCTTCTAACAGGATTCAATATTTGTTATTCTTTTTGTTACTACTTCCAGGATTCAATATTTCTTATTCTTTTTGTTACTTCTTCCAGGATTCAATATTTCTCATTCTTTTTCTTGCTACTTCCAGCATTCAATATTTCTTATTCTTTTTGTTGCTACTTCCAGGATTCTATATTTCTTATTCTTTTTCTTGCTACTTCCAGGATTCAATATTTGTTATTCTTTTTGTTGCTACTTCCAGCATTCAATATTTCTTATTCTTTTTGTTACTTCTTCCACGATTCAATATTTCTTATTCTTTTTCTTGCTACTTCCACAATTCAGTATTTTTTATTGTTTTCGTTACTTCTTCCAGGATTCAATATTTGTTATTCTTTTTGTTGCTACTTCCAGGATTCAATATTTCATATTCTTTTTGTTACTTCTTCAAGGTTTCAATATTTATTATTCTTTTTGTTGCTTCTTCCAGGATTCAATATTTCTTATTCTTTTTCTTGATTCTTCCAGGATTCAATATTTGTTATTCTTTTTGTTGCTACTTCCAGGATTCTATATTTCTTATTCTTTTTATTGCTAATTCCAGGATTCAATATTTCTTATTCTTTTTGTTACTTCTTCCAGGATTCAATATTTCTTATTCTTTTTCATGCTACTTCCAGGATTCAATATTTCTTATTCTTTTTGTTACTTCTTCCAGGATTCAATATTTCTTATTCTTTTTCTTGCTACTTCCAGGATTCAATATTTATTAGACTCTTTGATGCTACTTGCAGGATTCAATATTTCTTACTCTTTTTGTTGCTACTTCCAGGATTCAATATTTATTATTCTTTTTGTTGCTATTTCCAGGATTCAATATTTCTTATACTTTCTGTTGCTACTTCAAGGATTCAATATTTCTTATACTTTCTGTTGCTACATCCAGGATTCAATATTTCTTATTCTTTTTGTTACTTCTTCCAGGATTCAATATTTCTTATTCTTTTTGTTACTTCTTCCAGGTTTCAATATTTCTTATACTTTCTGTTGCTACTTCCAGGATTCAATATTTCTAATTCTTTTTGTTGCTTCTTCCTGGATTCAATATTTCTTATTCTTTTTGTTGCTACTTCCAGGATTCAATATTTCTTATTCTTTTTGTTGCTAATTCCAGGATTCAATATTTCTTATTCTTTTTGTTACTTCTTCCACGATTCAATATTTCTTATTCTTTTTCTTGCTACTTCCAGGATTCAATATTTCTTATGCTTTTTGTTTCTTCTAACAGGATTCAATATTTCTTATTCTTTTTGTTGCTACTTCCAGGATTCAATATTTATTATTCTTTTTGTTACTTCTTCCAGGATTCAATATTTCTTATTGTTCTTGTTGCTACTTCCAGGATTCTATATTTCTTATTCTTTTTCTTGCTACTTCCAGGATTCAATATTTCTTATTCTTTTTGTTGCTACTTCCAGGATTCAATGTTTGTTATTCTTTTTGTTGCTTCTTCCAGGATTCAATATTTCTTATTCTTTTTCTTGCAACTTCCAGGATTCAATATTTCTTAATCTTTTTGTTTCTTCTTCCAGTATTCAATATTTCTTATTCTTTTTGTTACTTCTTCCAGGATTCAATATTTCTTATTCTTTATCTTGCTTCTTCCAGAATTCATTATTTCTTATTGTTTCTGTTGCTACTTCCAGGATTCAATATTTCTTATTCTTTTTGTTGCTTCTTCCAGGATTCAATATTTCATATTGTTTTTGCTAGTTCTTCCAGCATTCAATATTTCTTATTCTTTTTCATGCTACTTCCAGGATTCAATATTTCTTATTCTTTTTGTTACTTCTTCCAGGATTCAATATTTCTTATTCTTTTTCTTGCTACTTCCAGGATTCAATATATACTTCTTATTCTTCTTGTTACTTCTTCCAGGATTCAATATTTGTCATTCTTTTTCTTGCTTCTTCCAGGATTCAATATTTATTATTCTTTGTGTTACTTCTTCCAGGATTCAATATTTATTATTCTTTTTGTTGCTACTTCCAGGATTCTATATTTCTTTTTTTTTTCTTGCTACTTCCAGGATTCAATATTTCTTATTGTTTTTGTTGCTACTTCCAGGATTCAATATTTCTTATTCTTTTTGTTGCTTCTTCCAGGATTCAATATTTCTCATTCTTTTTCTTGCTACTTCCAGCATTCAATATTTATTATTCTTTTTCTTGCTACTTCCAGGATTCAATACTACTTATGCTTTTTGTTTCTTCTAACAAGATTCAATATTTGTTTTTCTTTTTGTTGCGACTTCCAGGATTCAATATTTCTTATTCTTTTTGTTACTTCTTCCAGGATTCAATATTTCTTATTCTTTTTGTTACTTCTTCCAGGATTCAATATTTCTTATACTTTTTGTTGCTACATCCAGGATTCTATATTTCTTATTCTTTTTCTTGCAACTTCCAGGATTCAATATTTCTTATTCTTTTTGTTACTTCTTCCAGGATTCAATATTTCTTATTCTTTTTGTTGCTACTTCCAGGATTCAATATATATTTCTTATTCTTTTTGTTACCTCTTCCAGGATTCAATATTTCTCATTCTTTTTCTTGCTACTTCCAGCATTCAATATTTGTTATTCTTTTTGTTACTTCTTCCAGGATTCAATATTTCTTATTCTTTTTGTTGCTACTTCCAGGATTCAATATTTCTTATTCTTTTTGTTACTTCTTCCAGGATTGAATATTTCTCATTCTTTTTCTTGCTATTTCCAGGATTCAATATTCCTTATTCTTTTTCTTGCTACTTCCAGGATTCAATATTTCTTATTCTTTTTGTTGCTACTTCCAGGATTCAATAATTCTTATGCTTTTTGTTTCTTCTAACAGGATTCGATATTTGTTCTTCTTTTTGTTACTTCTTCCAGGATTCAATATTTCTTATTCTTTTTGTTACTTCTTCCAGGATTCAATATTTCTTATTCTTTTTGTTGCTACTTCCAGGATTCTATTTTTCTTATTCTTTTTCTTGCTACTTCCAGGATTCAATATTTCTTATTCTTTTTGTTGCTACTTCCAGGATTCAATAATTCTTATTCTTTTTGTCGCTGATTCCAGGATTCAATATTTCTTATTCTTTTTGTTACTTCTTCCAGGATTCAATATTTCTTATTCTTTTTGTTGCTACTTCCAGGATTCAATATTTCTTATTCTTTTTGTTGCTACTTCCAGGATTCAATAATTCTTATTCTTTTTGTCGCTGATTCCAGGATTCAATATTTCTTATTCTTTTTGTTACTTCTTCCAGGATTCAATATTTCTTATTGTTTTCGTTACCTCTTCCAGAATTCAATATTTCTCATTCTTTTTCTTGTTACTTCCAGGATTCAATATTTCTTATTCTTTTTGTTACTTCTTCCAGGATTCAATATTTCTTATTCTTTTTGTTGCTACTTCCAGGATTCAGTATTTCTTATTCTTTTTGTTACTTCTCCCAGGATTCAATATTTCTCATTCTTTTTCTTGCTACTTCCAGCATTCAATATTTATTATTCTTTTTGTTACATCTTCCAGGATTCAATATTTCTTATGCTTTTTGTTTCTTCTAACAGGATTCAATATTTGTTATTCTTTTTGTTACTACTTCCAGGATTCAATATTTCTTATTCTTTTTGTTACTTCTTCCAGGATTCAATATTTCTTATTCTTTTCGTTACCTCTTCCAGAATTCAATATTTCTCATTCTTTTTCTTGTTACTTCCAGGATTCAATATTTCTTATTCTTTTTGTTACTTCTTCCAGGATTCAATATTTCTTATTCTTTTTGTTGCTACTTCCAGGATTCAGTATTTCTTATTCTTTTTGTTACTTCTCCCAGGATTCAATATTTCTCATTCTTTTTCTTGCTACTTCCAGCATTCAATATTTATTATTCTTTTTGTTACATCTTCCAGGATTCAATATTTCTTATGCTTTTTGTTTCTTCTAACAGGATTCAATATTTGTTATTCTTTTTGTTACTACTTCCAGGATTCAATATTTCTTATTCTTTTTGTTACTTCTTCCAGGATTCAATATTTCTCATTCTTTTTCTTGCTACTTCCAGCATTCAATATTTCTTATTCTTTTTGTTGCTACTTCCAGGATTCTATATTTCTTATTCTTTTTCTTGCTACTTCCAGGATTCAATATTTGTTATTCTTTTTGTTGCTACTTCCAGGATTCAATATTTCTTATTCTTTTTGTTACTTCTTCCAAGATTCAATATTTCTTATTCTTTTTCTTGCTACTTCCACAATTCAGTATTTTTTATTGTTTTCGTTACTTCTTCCAGGATTCAATATTTGTTATTCTTTTTGTTGCTACTTCCAGGATTCAATATTTCATATTCTTTTTGTTACTTCTTCCAGGTTTCAATATTTATTATTCTTTTTGTTGCTTCTTCCAGGATTCAATATTTCTTATTCTTTTTCTTGCTTCTTCCAGGATTCAATATTTGTTATTCTTTTTGTTGCTACTTCCAGGATTCTATATTTCTTATTCTTTTTATTGCTAATTCCAGGATTCAATATTTCTTATTCTTTTTGTTACTTCTTCCAGGATTCAATATTTCTTATTCTTTTTCATGCTACTTCCAGGATTCAATATTTCTTATACTTCTTCCAGGATTCAATATTTCTTATTCTTTTTCTTGCGACTTCCAGGATTCAATATTTCTTAGACTCTTTGATGCTACATGCAGGATTCAATATTTCTTACTCTTTTTGTTGCTACTTCCAGGATTCAATATTTATTATTCTTTTTGTTGCTATTTCCAGGATTCAATATTTCTTATACTTTCTGTTGCTACTTCCAGGATTCTATATTTCTTATTCTTTTTCTTGCTACTTCCAGGATTCAATATTTGTTATTCTTTTTGTTGCTACTTCCAGCATTCAATATTTCTTATTCTTTTTGTTACTTCTTCCACGATTCAATATTTCTTATTCTTTTTCTTGCTACTTCCACAATTCAGTATTTTTTATTGTTTTCGTTACTTCTTCCAGGATTCAATATTTGTTATTCTTTTTGTTGCTACTTCCAGGATTCAATATTTCATATTCTTTTTGTTACTTCTTCAAGGTTTCAATATTTATTATTCTTTTTGTTGCTTCTTCCAGGATTCAATATTTCTTATTCTTTTTCTTGATTCTTCCAGGATTCAATATTTGTTATTCTTTTTGTTGCTACTTCCAGGATTCTATATTTCTTATTCTTTTTATTGCTAATTCCAGGATTCAATATTTCTTATTCTTTTTGTTACTTCTTCCAGGATTCAATATTTCTTATTCTTTTTCATGCTACTTCCAGGATTCAATATTTCTTATTCTTTTTGTTACTTCTTCCAGGATTCAATATTTCTTATTCTTTTTCTTGCTACTTCCAGGATTCAATATTTATTAGACTCTTTGATGCTACTTGCAGGATTCAATATTTCTTACTCTTTTTGTTGCTACTTCCAGGATTCAATATTTATTATTCTTTTTGTTGCTATTTCCAGGATTCAATATTTCTTATACTTTCTGTTGCTACTTCAAGGATTCAATATTTCTTATACTTTCTGTTGCTACATCCAGGATTCAATATTTCTTATTCTTTTTGTTACTTCTTCCAGGATTCAATATTTCTTATTCTTTTTGTTACTTCTTCCAGGTTTCAATATTTCTTATACTTTCTGTTCCTACTTCCAGGATTCAATATTTCTAATTCTTTTTGTTGCTTCTTCCTGGATTCAATATTTCTTATTCTTTTTGTTGCTACTTCCAGGATTCAATATTTCTTATTCTTTTTGTTGCTAATTCCAGGATTCAATATTTCTTATTCTTTTTGTTACTTCTTCCACGATTCAATATTTCTTATTCTTTTTCTTGCTACTTCCAGGATTCAATATTTCTTATGCTTTTTGTTTCTTCTAACAGGATTCAATATTTGTTATTCTTTTTGTTGCTACTTCCAGGATTCAATATTTATTATTCTTTTTGTTACTTCTTCCAGGATTCAATATTTCTTATTGTTCTTGTTGCTACTTCCAGGATTCTATATTTCTTAA
This sequence comes from Octopus bimaculoides, assembly GCF_046866305.1. Classification (NCBI taxonomy): domain Eukaryota; kingdom Metazoa; phylum Mollusca; class Cephalopoda; order Octopoda; family Octopodidae; genus Octopus; species Octopus bimaculoides. Next base: position 40,059 of record NW_028315302.1, on the reverse strand, counting down.
TCTTTTTGTTTCTTCTTCCAGTATTCAATATTTCTTATTCTTTTTGTTACTTCTTCCAGGATTCAATATTTCTTATTCTTTATCTTGCTTCTTCCAGAATTCATTATTTCTTATTGTTTCTGTTGCTACTTCCAGGATTCAATATTTCTTATTCTTTTTGTTGCTTCTTCCAGGATTCAATATTTCATATTGTTTTTGCTAGTTCTTCCAGCATTCAATATTTCTTATTCTTTTTCATGCTACTTCCAGGATTCAATATTTCTTATTCTTTTTGTTACTTCTTCCAGGATTCAATATTTCTTATTCTTTTTCTTGCTACTTCCACAATTCAGTATTTTTTATTGTTTTCGTTACTTCTTCCAGGATTCAATATTTGTTATTCTTTTTGTTGCTACTTCCAGGATTCAATATTTCATATTCTTTTTGTTACTTCTTCCAGGATTCAATATTTCTCATTCTTTTTCTTGCTACTTCCAGCATTCAATATTTCTTATTCTTTTTGTTGCTACTTCCAGGATTCTATATTTCTTATTCTTTTTCTTGCTACTTCCAGGATTCAATATTTGTTATTCTTTTTGTTGCTACTTCCAGCATTCAATATTTCTTATTCTTTTTGTTACTTCTTCCACGATTCAATATTTCTTATTCTTTTTCTTGCTACTTCCACAATTCAGTATTTTTTATTGTTTTCGTTACTTCTTCCAGGATTCAATATTTGTTATTCTTTTTGTTGCTACTTCCAGGATTCAATATTTCATATTCTTTTTGTTACTTCTTCAAGGTTTCAATATTTATTATTCTTTTTGTTGCTTCTTCCAGGATTCAATATTTCTTATTCTTTTTCTTGATTCTTCCAGGATTCAATATTTGTTATTCTTTTTGTTGCTACTTCCAGGATTCTATATTTCTTATTCTTTTTATTGCTAATTCCAGGATTCAATATTTCTTATTCTTTTTGTTACTTCTTCCAGGATTCAATATTTCTTATTCTTTTTCATGCTACTTCCAGGATTCAATATTTCTTATTCTTTTTGTTACTTCTTCCAGGATTCAATATTTCTTATTCTTTTTCTTGCTACTTCCAGGATTCAATATTTATTAGACTCTTTGATGCTACTTGCAGGATTCAATATTTCTTACTCTTTTTGTTGCTACTTCCAGGATTCAATATTTATTATTCTTTTTGTTGCTATTTCCAGGATTCAATATTTCTTATACTTTCTGTTGCTACTTCAAGGATTCAATATTTCTTATACTTTCTGTTGCTACATCCAGGATTCAATATTTCTTATTCTTTTTGTTACTTCTTCCAGGATTCAATATTTCTTATTCTTTTTGTTACTTCTTCCAGGTTTCAATATTTCTTATACTTTCTGTTGCTACTTCCAGGATTCAATATTTCTAATTCTTTTTGTTGCTTCTTCCTGGATTCAATATTTCTTATTCTTTTTGTTGCTACTTCCAGGATTCAATATTTCTTATTCTTTTTGTTGCTAATTCCAGGATTCAATATTTCTTATTCTTTTTGTTACTTCTTCCACGATTCAATATTTCTTATTCTTTTTCTTGCTACTTCCAGGATTCAATATTTCTTATGCTTTTTGTTTCTTCTAACAGGATTCAATATTTCTTATTCTTTTTGTTGCTACTTCCAGGATTCAATATTTATTATTCTTTTTGTTACTTCTTCCAGGATTCAATATTTCTTATTGTTCTTGTTGCTACTTCCAGGATTCTATATTTCTTATTCTTTTTCTTGCTACTTCCAGGATTCAATATTTCTTATTCTTTTTGTTGCTACTTCCAGGATTCAATGTTTGTTATTCTTTTTGTTGCTTCTTCCAGGATTCAATATTTCTTATTCTTTTTCTTGCAACTTCCAGGATTCAATATTTCTTAATCTTTTTGTTTCTTCTTCCAGTATTCAATATTTCTTATTCTTTTTGTTACTTCTTCCAGGATTCAATATTTCTTATTCTTTATCTTGCTTCTTCCAGAATTCATTATTTCTTATTGTTTCTGTTGCTACTTCCAGGATTCAATATTTCTTATTCTTTTTGTTGCTTCTTCCAGGATTCAATATTTCATATTGTTTTTGCTAGTTCTTCCAGCATTCAATATTTCTTATTCTTTTTCATGCTACTTCCAGGATTCAATATTTCTTATTCTTTTTGTTACTTCTTCCAGGATTCAATATTTCTTATTCTTTTTCTTGCTACTTCCAGGATTCAATATATACTTCTTATTCTTCTTGTTACTTCTTCCAGGATTCAATATTTGTCATTCTTTTTCTTGCTTCTTCCAGGATTCAATATTTATTATTCTTTGTGTTACTTCTTCCAGGATTCAATATTTATTATTCTTTTTGTTGCTACTTCCAGGATTCTATATTTCTTTTTTTTTTCTTGCTACTTCCAGGATTCAATATTTCTTATTGTTTTTGTTGCTACTTCCAGGATTCAATATTTCTTATTCTTTTTGTTGCTTCTTCCAGGATTCAATATTTCTCATTCTTTTTCTTGCTACTTCCAGCATTCAATATTTATTATTCTTTTTCTTGCTACTTCCAGGATTCAATATTACTTATGCTTTTTGTTTCTTCTAACAAGATTCAATATTTGTTTTTCTTTTTGTTGCGACTTCCAGGATTCAATATTTCTTATTCTTTTTGTTACTTCTTCCAGGATTCAATATTTCTTATTCTTTTTGTTACTTCTTCCAGGATTCAATATTTCTTATACTTTTTGTTGCTACATCCAGGATTCTATATTTCTTATTCTTTTTCTTGCAACTTCCAGGATTCAATATTTCTTATTCTTTTTGTTACTTCTTCCAGGATTCAATATTTCTTATTCTTTTTGTTGCTACTTCCAGGATTCAATATATATTTCTTATTCTTTTTGTTACCTCTTCCAGGATTCAATATTTCTCATTCTTTTTCTTGCTACTTCCAGCATTCAATATTTGTTATTCTTTTTGTTACTTCTTCCAGGATTCAATATTTCTTATTCTTTTTGTTGCTACTTCCAGGATTCAATATTTCTTATTCTTTTTGTTACTTCTTCCAGGATTGAATATTTCTCATTCTTTTTCTTGCTATTTCCAGGATTCAATATTCCTTATTCTTTTTCTTGCTACTTCCAGGATTCAATATTTCTTATTCTTTTTGTTGCTACTTCCAGGATTCAATAATTCTTATGCTTTTTGTTTCTTCTAACAGGATTCGATATTTGTTCTTCTTTTTGTTACTTCTTCCAGGATCCAATATTTCTTATTCTTTTTGTTACTTCTTCCAGGATTCAATATTTCTTATTCTTTTTGTTGCTACTTCCAGGATTCTATTTTTCTTATTCTTTTTCTTGCTACTTCCAGGATTCAATATTTCTTATTCTTTTTGTTGCTACTTCCAGGATTCAATAATTCTTATTCTTTTTGTCGCTGATTCCAGGATTCAATATTTCTTATTCTTTTTGTTACTTCTTCCAGGATTCAATATTTCTTATTCTTTTTGTTGCTACTTCCAGGATTCAATATTTCTTATTCTTTTTGTTGCTACTTCCAGGATTCAATAATTCTTATTCTTTTTGTCGCTGATTCCAGGATTCAATATTTCTTATTCTTTTTGTTACTTCTTCCAGGATTCAATATTTCTTATTGTTTTCGTTACCTCTTCCAGAATTCAATATTTCTCATTCTTTTTCTTGTTACTTCCAGGATTCAATATTTCTTATTCTTTTTGTTACTTCTTCCAGGATTCAATATTTCTTATTCTTTTTGTTGCTACTTCCAGGATTCAGTATTTCTTATTCTTTTTGTTACTTCTCCCAGGATTCAATATTTCTCATTCTTTTTCTTGCTACTTCCAGCATTCAATATTTATTATTCTTTTTGTTACATCTTCCAGGATTCAATATTTCTTATGCTTTTTGTTTCTTCTAACAGGATTCAATATTTGTTATTCTTTTTGTTACTACTTCCAGGATTCAATATTTCTTATTCTTTTTGTTACTTCTTCCAGGATTCAATATTTCTTATTCTTTTCGTTACCTCTTCCAGAATTCAATATTTCTCATTCTTTTTCTTGTTACTTCCAGGATTCAATATTTCTTATTCTTTTTGTTACTTCTTCCAGGATTCAATATTTCTTATTCTTTTTGTTGCTACTTCCAGGATTCAGTATTTCTTATTCTTTTTGTTACTTCTCCCAGGATTCAATATTTCTCATTCTTTTTCTTGCTACTTCCAGCATTCAATATTTATTATTCTTTTTGTTACATCTTCCAGGATTCAATATTTCTTATGCTTTTTGTTTCTTCTAACAGGATTCAATATTTGTTATTCTTTTTGTTACTACTTCCAGGATTCAATATTTCTTATTCTTTTTGTTACTTCTTCCAGGATTCAATATTTCTCATTCTTTTTCTTGCTACTTCCAGCATTCAATATTTCTTATTCTTTTTGTTGCTACTTCCAGGATTCTATATTTCTTATTCTTTTTCTTGCTACTTCCAGGATTCAATATTTGTTATTCTTTTTGTTGCTACTTCCAGGATTCAATATTTCTTATTCTTTTTGTTACTTCTTCCAAGATTCAATATTTCTTATTCTTTTTCTTGCTACTTCCACAATTCAGTATTTTTTATTGTTTTCGTTACTTCTTCCAGGATTCAATATTTGTTATTCTTTTTGTTGCTACTTCCAGGATTCAATATTTCATATTCTTTTTGTTACTTCTTCCAGGTTTCAATATTTATTATTCTTTTTGTTGCTTCTTCCAGGATTCAATATTTCTTATTCTTTTTCTTGCTTCTTCCAGGATTCAATATTTGTTATTCTTTTTGTTGCTACTTCCAGGATTCTATATTTCTTATTCTTTTTATTGCTAATTCCAGGATTCAATATTTCTTATTCTTTTTGTTACTTCTTCCAGGATTCAATATTTCTTATTCTTTTTCATGCTACTTCCAGGATTCAATATTTCTTATACTTCTTCCAGGATTCAATATTTCTTATTCTTTTTCTTGCGACTTCCAGGATTCAATATTTCTTAGACTCTTTGATGCTACATGCAGGATTCAATATTTCTTACTCTTTTTGTTGCTACTTCCAGGATTCAATATTTATTATTCTTTTTGTTGCTATTTCCAGGATTCAATATTTCTTATACTTTCTGTTGCTACTTCCAGGATTCTATATTTCTTATTCTTTTTCTTGCTACTTCCAGGATTCAATATTTGTTATTCTTTTTGTTGCTACTTCCAGCATTCAATATTTCTTATTCTTTTTGTTACTTCTTCCACGATTCAATATTTCTTATTCTTTTTCTTGCTACTTCCACAATTCAGTATTTTTTATTGTTTTCGTTACTTCTTCCAGGATTCAATATTTGTTATTCTTTTTGTTGCTACTTCCAGGATTCAATATTTCATATTCTTTTTGTTACTTCTTCAAGGTTTCAATATTTATTATTCTTTTTGTTGCTTCTTCCAGGATTCAATATTTCTTATTCTTTTTCTTGATTCTTCCAGGATTCAATATTTGTTATTCTTTTTGTTGCTACTTCCAGGATTCTATATTTCTTATTCTTTTTATTGCTAATTCCAGGATTCAATATTTCTTATTCTTTTTGTTACTTCTTCCAGGATTCAATATTTCTTATTCTTTTTCATGCTACTTCCAGGATTCAATATTTCTTATTCTTTTTGTTACTTCTTCCAGGATTCAATATTTCTTATTCTTTTTCTTGCTACTTCCAGGATTCAATATTTATTAGACTCTTTGATGCTACTTGCAGGATTCAATATTTCTTACTCTTTTTGTTGCTACTTCCAGGATTCAATATTTATTATTCTTTTTGTTGCTATTTCCAGGATTCAATATTTCTTATACTTTCTGTTGCTACTTCAAGGATTCAATATTTCTTATACTTTCTGTTGCTACATCCAGGATTCAATATTTCTTATTCTTTTTGTTACTTCTTCCAGGATTCAATATTTCTTATTCTTTTTGTTACTTCTTCCAGGTTTCAATATTTCTTATACTTTCTGTTCCTACTTCCAGGATTCAATATTTCTAATTCTTTTTGTTGCTTCTTCCTGGATTCAATATTTCTTATTCTTTTTGTTGCTACTTCCAGGATTCAATATTTCTTATTCTTTTTGTTGCTAATTCCAGGATTCAATATTTCTTATTCTTTTTGTTACTTCTTCCACGATTCAATATTTCTTATTCTTTTTCTTGCTACTTCCAGGATTCAATATTTCTTATGCTTTTTGTTTCTTCTAACAGGATTCAATATTTGTTATTCTTTTTGTTGCTACTTCCAGGATTCAATATTTATTATTCTTTTTGTTACTTCTTCCAGGATTCAATATTTCTTATTGTTCTTGTTGCTACTTCCAGGATTCTATATTTCTTATTCTTTTTCTTGCTACTTCCAGGATTCAATGTTTGTTATTCTTTTTGTTGCTTCTTCCAGGATTCAATATTTCTTATTCTTTTTCTTGCAACTTCCAGGATTCAATATTTCTTAATCTTTTTGTTTCTTCTTCCAGTATTCAATATTTCTTATTCTTTTTGTTACTTCTTCCAGGATTCAATATTTCTTATTCTTTATCTTGCTTCTTCCAGAATTCATTATTTCTTATTGTTTCTGTTGCTACTTCCAGGATTCAATATTTCTTATTCTTTTTGTTGCTTCTTCCAGGATTCAATATTTCATATTGTTTTTGCTAGTTCTTCCAGGATTCAATATTTCTTATTCTTTTTCATGCTACTTCCAGGATTCAATATTTCTTATTCTTTTTGTTACTTCTTCCAGGATTCAATATTTCTTATTCTTTTTCTTGCTACTTCCACAATTCAGTATTTTTTATTGTTTTCGTTACTTCTTCCAGGATTCAATATTTGTTATTCTTTTTGTTGCTACTTCCAGGATTCAATATTTCATATTCTTTTTGTTACTTCTTCCAGGTTTCAATATTTATTATTCTTTTTGTTGCTTCTTCCAGGATTCAATATTTCTTATTCTTTTTCTTGCTTCTTCCAGGATTCAATATTTGTTATTCTTTTTGTTGCTACTTCCAGGATTCTATATTTCTTATTCTTTTTATTGCTAATTCCAGGATTCAATATTTCTTATTCTTTTTGTTACTTCTTCCAGGATTCAATATTTCTTATTCTTTTTCATGCTACTTCCAGGATTCAATATTTCTTATACTTCTTCCAGGATTCAATATTTCTTATTCTTTTTCTTGCGACTTCCAGGATTCAATATTTCTTAGACTCTTTGATGCTACATGCAGGATTCAATATTTCTTACTCTTTTTGTTGCTACTTCCAGGATTCAATATTTATTATTCTTTTTGTTGCTATTTCCAGGATTCAATATTTCTTATACTTTCTGTTGCTACTTCCAGGATTCTATATTTCTTATTCTTTTTCTTGCTACTTCCAGGATTCAATATTTGTTATTCTTTTTGTTGCTACTTCCAGCATTCAATATTTCTTATTCTTTTTGTTACTTCTTCCACGATTCAATATTTCTTATTCTTTTTCTTGCTACTTCCACAATTCAGTATTTTTTATTGTTTTCGTTACTTCTTCCAGGATTCAATATTTGTTATTCTTTTTGTTGCTACTTCCAGGATTCAATATTTCATATTCTTTTTGTTACTTCTTCAAGGTTTCAATATTTATTATTCTTTTTGTTGCTTCTTCCAGGATTCAATATTTCTTATTCTTTTTCTTGATTCTTCCAGGATTCAATATTTGTTATTCTTTTTGTTGCTACTTCCAGGATTCTATATTTCTTATTCTTTTTATTGCTAATTCCAGAATTCAATATTTCTTATTCTTTTTGTTACTTCTTCCAGGATTCAATATTTCTTATTCTTTTTCATGCTACTTCCAGGATTCAATATTTCTTATTCTTTTTGTTACTTCTTCCAGGATTCAATATTTCTTATTCTTTTTCTTGCTACTTCCAGGATTCAATATTTATTAGACTCTTTGATGCTACTTGCAGGATTCAATATTTCTTACTCTTTTTGTTGCTACTTCCAGGATTCAATATTTATTATTCTTTTTGTTGCTATTTCCAGGATTCAATATTTCTTATACTTTCTGTTGCTACTTCAAGGATTCAATATTTCTTATACTTTCTGTTGCTACATCCAGGATTCAATATTTCTTATTCTTTTTGTTACTTCTTCCAGGATTCAATATTTCTTATTCTTTTTGTTACTTCTTCCAGGTTTCAATATTTCTTATACTTTCTGTTCCTACTTCCAGGATTCAATATTTCTAATTCTTTTTGTTGCTTCTTCCTGGATTCAATATTTCTTATTCTTTTTGTTGCTACTTCCAGGATTCAATATTTCTTATTCTTTTTGTTACTTCTTCCACGATTCAATATTTCTTATTCTTTTTCTTGCTACTTCCAGGATTCAATATTTCTTATGCTTTTTGTTTCTTCTAACAGGATTCAATATTTGTTATTCTTTTTGTTGCTACTTCCAGGATTCAATATTTATTATTCTTTTTGTTACTTCTTCCAGGATTCAATATTTCTTATTGTTCTTGTTGCTACTTCCAGGATTCTATATTTCTTATTCTTTTTCTTGCTACTTCCAGGATTCAATGTTTGTTATTCTTTTTGTTGCTTCTTCCAGGATTCAATATTTCTTATTCTTTTTCTTGCAACTTCCAGGATTCAATATTTCTTAATCTTTTTGTTTCTTCTTCCAGTATTCAATATTTCTTATTCTTTTTGTTACTTCTTCCAGGATTCAATATTTCTTATTCTTTATCTTGCTTCTTCCAGAATTCATTATTTCTTATTGTTTCTGTTGCTACTTCCAGGATTCAATATTTCTTATTCTTTTTGTTGCTTCTTCCAGGATTCAATATTTCATATTGTTTTTGCTAGTTCTTCCAGCATTCAATATTTCTTATTCTTTTTCATGCTACTTCCAGGATTCAATATTTCTTATTCTTTTTGTTACTTCTTCCAGGATTCAATATTTCTTATTCTTTTTCTTGCTACTTCCACAATTCAGTATTTTTTATTGTTTTCGTTACTTCTTCCAGGATTCAATATTTGTTATTCTTTTTGTTGCTACTTCCAGGATTCAATATTTCATATTCTTTTTGTTACTTCTTCCAGGTTTCAATATTTATTATTCTTTTTGTTGCTTCTTCCAGGATTCAATATTTCTTATTCTTTTTCTTGCTTCTTCCAGGATTCAATATTTGTTATTCTTTTTGTTGCTACTTCCAGGATTCTATATTTCTTATTCTTTTTATTGCTAATTCCAGGATTCAATATTTCTTATTCTTTTTGTTACTTCTTCCAGGATTCAATATTTCTTATTCTTTTTCATGCTACTTCCAGGATTCAATATTTCTTATACTTCTTCCAGGATTCAATATTTCTTATTCTTTTTCTTGCGACTTCCAGGATTCAATATTTCTTAGACTCTTTGATGCTACATGCAGGATTCAATATTTCTTACTCTTTTTGTTGCTACTTCCAGGATTCAATATTTATTATTCTTTTTGTTGCTATTTCCAGGATTCAATATTTCTTATACTTTCTGTTGCTACTTCCAGGATTCTATATTTCTTATTCTTTTTCTTGCTACTTCCAGGATTCAATATTTCTTATTCTTTTTGTTGCTACTTCCAGCATTCAATATTTCTTATTCTTTTTGTTACTTCTTCCACGATTCAATATTTCTTATTCTTTTTCTTGCTACTTCCACAATTCAGTATTTTTTATTGTTTTCGTTACTTCTTCCAGGATTCAATATTTGTTATTCTTTTTGTTGCTACTTCCAGGATTCAATATTTCATATTCTTTTTGTTACTTCTTCAAGGTTTCAATATTTATTATTCTTTTTGTTGCTTCTTCCAGGATTCAATATTTCTTATTCTTTTTCTTGATTCTTCCAGGATTCAATATTTGTTATTCTTTTTGTTGCTACTTCCAGGATTCTATATTTCTTATTCTTTTTGTTGCTACTTCCAGGATTCAATATTTCTTATTCTTTTTGTTACTTCTTCCACGATTCAATATTTCTTATTCTTTTTCTTGCTACTTCCAGGATTCAATATTTCTTATGCTTTTTGTTTCTTCTAACAGGATTCAATATTTGTTATTCTTTTTGTTGCTACTTCCAGGATTCAATATTTATTATTCTTTTTGTTACTTCTTCCAGGATTCAATATTTCTTATTGTTCTTGTTGCTACTTCCAGGATTCTATATTTCTTATTCTTTTTCTTGCTACTTCCAGGATTCAATGTTTGTTATTCTTTTTGTTGCTTCTTCCAGGATTCAATATTTCTTATTCTTTTTCTTGCAACTTCCAGGATTCAATATTTCTTAATCTTTTTGTTTCTTCTTCCAGTATTCAATATTTCTTATTCTTTTTGTTACTTCTTCCAGGATTCAATATTTCTTATTCTTTATCTTGCTTCTTCCAGAATTCATTATTTCTTATTGTTTCTGTTGCTACTTCCAGGATTCAATATTTCTTATTCTTTTTGTTGCTTCTTCCAGGATTCAATATTTCATATTGTTTTTGCTAGTTCTTCCAGCATTCAATATTTCTTATTCTTTTTCATGCTACTTCCAGGATTCAATATTTCTTATTCTTTTTGTTACTTCTTCCAGGATTCAATATTTCTTATTCTTTTTCTTGCTACTTCCACAATTCAGTATTTTTTATTGTTTTCGTTACTTCTTCCAGGATTCAATATTTGTTATTCTTTTTGTTGCTACTTCCAGGATTCAATATTTCATATTCTTTTTGTTACTTCTTCCAGGTTTCAATATTTATTATTCTTTTTGTTGCTTCTTCCAGGATTCAATATTTCTTATTCTTTTTCTTGCTTCTTCCAGGATTCAATATTTGTTATTCTTTTTGTTGCTACTTCCAGGATTCTATATTTCTTATTCTTTTTATTGCTAATTCCAGGATTCAATATTTCTTATTCTTTTTGTTACTTCTTCCAGGATTCAATATTTCTTATTCTTTTTCATGCTACTTCCAGGATTCAATATTTCTTATACTTCTTCCAGGATTCAATATTTCTTATTCTTTTTCTTGCGACTTCCAGGATTCAATATTTCTTAGACTCTTTGATGCTACATGCAGGATTCAATATTTCTTACTCTTTTTGTTGCTACTTCCAGGATTCAATATTTATTATTCTTTTTGTTGCTATTTCCAGGATTCAATATTTCTTATACTTTCTGTTGCTACTTCCAGGATTCTATATTTCTTATTCTTTTTCTTGCTACTTCCAGGATTCAATATTTGTTATTCTTTTTGTTGCTACTTCCAGCATTCAATATTTCTTATTCTTTTTGTTACTTCTTCCACGATTCAATATTTCTTATTCTTTTTCTTGCTACTTCCACAATTCAGTATTTTTTATTGTTTTCGTTACTTCTTCCAGGATTCAATATTTGTTATTCTTTTTGTTGCTACTTCCAGGATTCAATATTTCATATTCTTTTTGTTACTTCTTCAAGGTTTCAATATTTATTATTCTTTTTGTTGCTTCTTCCAGGATTCAATATTTCTTATTCTTTTTCTTGATTCTTCCAGGATTCAATATTTGTTATTCTTTTTGTTGCTACTTCCAGGATTCTATATTTCTTATTCTTTTTATTGCTAATTCCAGGATTCAATATTTCTTATTCTTTTTGTTACTTCTTCCAGGATTCAATATTTCTTATTCTTTTTCATGCTACTTCCAGGATTCAATATTTCTTATTCTTTTTGTTACTTCTTCCAGGATTCAATATTTCTTATTCTTTTTCTTGCTACTTCCAGGATTCAATATTTATTAGACTCTTTGATGCTACTTGCAGGATTCAATATTTCTTACTCTTTTTGTTGCTACTTCCAGGATTCAATATTTATTATTCTTTTTGTTGCTATTTCCAGGATTCAATATTTCTTATACTTTCTGTTGCTACTTCAAGGATTCAATATTTCTTATACTTTCTGTTGCTACATCCAGGATTCAATATTTCTTATTCTTTTTGTTACTTCTTCCAGGATTCAATATTTCTTATTCTTTTTGTTACTTCTTCCAGGTTTCAATATTTCTTATACTTTCTGTTCCTACTTCCAGGATTCAATATTTCTAATTCTTTTTGTTGCTTCTTCCTGGATTCAATATTTCTTATTCTTTTTGTTGCTACTTCCAGGATTCAATATTTCTTATTCTTTTTGTTGCTAATTCCAGGATTCAATATTTCTTATTCTTTTTGTTACTTCTTCCACGATTCAATATTTCTTATTCTTTTTCTTGCTACTTCCAGGATTCAATATTTCTTATGCTTTTTGTTTCTTCTAACAGGATTCAATATTTGTTATTCTTTTTGTTGCTACTTCCAGGATTCAATATTTATTATTCTTTTTGTTACTTCTTCCAGGATTCAATATTTCTTATTGTTCTTGTTGCTACTTCCAGGATTCTATATTTCTTATTCTTTTTCTTGCTACTTCCAGGATTCAATATTTCTTATTCTTTTTGTTGCTACTTCCAGGATTCAATGTTTGTTATTCTTTTTGTTGCTTCTTCCAGGATTCAATATTTCTTATTCTTTTTCTTGCAACTTCCAGGATTCAATATTTCTTAATCTTTTTGTTTCTTCTTCCAGTATTCAATATTTCTTATTCTTTTTGTTACTTCTTCCACGATTCAATATTTCTTATTCTTTTTCTTGCTACTTCCAGGATTCAATATTTCTTATGCTTTTTGTTTCTTCTAACAGGATTCAATATTTGTTATTCTTTTTGTTGCTACTTCCAGGATTCAATATTTATTATTCTTTTTGTTACTTCTTCCAGGATTCAATATTTCTTATTGTTCTTGTTGCTACTTCCAGGATTCTATATTTCTTATTCTTTTTCTTGCTACTTCCAGGATTCAATGTTTGTTATTCTTTTTGTTGCTTCTTCCAGGATTCAATATTTCTTATTCTTTTTCTTGCAACTTCCAGGATTCAATATTTCTTAATCTTTTTGTTTCTTCTTCCAGTATTCAATATTTCTTATTCTTTTTGTTACTTCTTCCAGGATTCAATATTTCTTATTCTTTATCTTGCTTCTTCCAGAATTCATTATTTCTTATTGTTTCTGTTGCTACTTCCAGGATTCAATATTTCTTATTCTTTTTGTTGCTTCTTCCAGGATTCAATATTTCATATTGTTTTTGCTAGTTCTTCCAGCATTCAATATTTCTTATTCTTTTTCATGCTACTTCCAGGATTCAATATTTCTTATTCTTTTTGTTACTTCTTCCAGGATTCAATATTTCTTATTCTTTTTCTTGCTACTTCCACAATTCAGTATTTTTTATTGTTTTCGTTACTTCTTCCAGGATTCAATATTTGTTATTCTTTTTGTTGCTACTTCCAGGATTCAATATTTCATATTCTTTTTGTTACTTCTTCCAGGTTTCAATATTTATTATTCTTTTTGTTGCTTCTTCCAGGATTCAATATTTCTTATTCTTTTTCTTGCTTCTTCCAGGATTCAATATTTGTTATTCTTTTTGTTGCTACTTCCAGGATTCTATATTTCTTATTCTTTTTATTGCTAATTCCAGGATTCAATATTTCTTATTCTTTTTGTTACTTCTTCCAGGATTCAATATTTCTTATTCTTTTTCATGCTACTTCCAGGATTCAATATTTCTTATACTTCTTCCAGGATTCAATATTTCTTATTCTTTTTCTTGCGACTTCCAGGATTCAATATTTCTTAGACTCTTTGATGCTACATGCAGGATTCAATATTTCTTACTCTTTTTGTTGCTACTTCCAGGATTCAATATTTATTATTCTTTTTGTTGCTATTTCCAGGATTCAATATTTCTTATACTTTCTGTTGCTACTTCCAGGATTCTATATTTCTTATTCTTTTTCTTGCTACTTCCAGGATTCAATATTTGTTATTCTTTTTGTTGCTACTTCCAGCATTCAATATTTCTTATTCTTTTTGTTACTTCTTCCACGATTCAATATTTCTTATTCTTTTTCTTGCTACTTCCACAATTCAGTATTTTTTATTGTTTTCGTTACTTCTTCCAGGATTCAATATTTGTTATTCTTTTTGTTGCTACTTCCAGGATTCAATATTTCATATTCTTTTTGTTACTTCTTCAAGGTTTCAATATTTATTATTCTTTTTGTTGCTTCTTCCAGGATTCAATATTTCTTATTCTTTTTCTTGCTTCTTCCAGGATTCAATATTTGTTATTCTTTTTGTTGCTACTTCCAGGATTCTATATTTCTTATTCTTTTTATTGCTAATTCCAGGATTCAATATTTCTTATTCTTTTTGTTACTTCTTCCAGGATTCAATATTTCTTATTCTTTTTCATGCTACTTCCAGGATTCAATATTTCTTATTCTTTTTGTTACTTCTTCCAGGATTCAATATTTCTTATTCTTTTTCTTGCTACTTCCAGGATTCAATATTTATTAGACTCTTTGATGCTACTTGCAGGATTCAATATTTCTTACTCTTTTTGTTGCTACTTCCAGGATTCAATATTTATTATTCTTTTTGTTGCTATTTCCAGGATTCAATATTTCTTATACTTTCTGTTGCTACTTCAAGGATTCAATATTTCTTATACTTTCTGTTGCTACATCCAGGATTCAATATTTCTTATTCTTTTTGTTACTTCTTCCAGGATTCAATATTTCTTATTCTTTTTGTTACTTCTTCCAGGTTTCAATATTTCTTATACTTTCTGTTCCTACTTCCAGGATTCAATATTTCTAATTCTTTTTGTTGCTTCTTCCTGGATTCAATATTTCTTATTCTTTTTGTTGCTACTTCCAGGATTCAATATTTCTTATTCTTTTTGTTGCTAATTCCAGGATTCAATATTTCTTATTCTTTTTGTTACTTCTTCCACGATTCAATATTTCTTATTCTTTTTCTTGCTACTTCCAGGATTCAATATTTCTTATGCTTTTTGTTTCTTCTAACAGGATTCAATATTTGTTATTCTTTTTGTTGCTACTTCCAGGATTCAATATTTATTATTCTTTTTGTTACTTCTTCCAGGATTCAATATTTCTTATTGTTCTTGTTGCTACTTCCAGGATTCTATATTTCTTATTCTTTTTCTTGCTACTTCCAGGATTCAATATTTCTTATTCTTTTTGTTGCTACTTCCAGGATTCAATGTTTGTTATTCTTTTTGTTGCTTCTTCCAGGATTCAATATTTCTTATTCTTTTTCTTGCAACTTCCAGGATTCAATATTTCTTAATCTTTTTGTTTCTTCTTCCAGTATTCAATATTTCTTATTCTTTTTGTTACTTCTTCCAGGATTCAATATTTCTTATTCTTTATCTTGCTTCTTCCAGAATTCATTATTTCTTATTGTTTCTGTTGCTACTTCCAGGATTCAATATTTCTTATTCTTTTTGTTGCTTCTTCCAGGATTCAATATTTCATATTGTTTTTGCTAGTTCTTCCAGCATTCAATATTTCTTATTCTTTTTCATGCTACTTCCAGGATTCAATATTTCTTATTCTTTTTGTTACTTCTTCCAGGATTCAATATTTCTTATTCTTTTTCTTGCTACTTCCAGGATTCAATATATACTTCTTATTCTTCTTGTTACTTCTTCCAGGATTCAATATTTGTCATTCTTTTTCTTGCTTCTTCCAGGATTCAATATTTATTATTCTTTGTGTTACTTCTTCCAGGATTCAATATTTATTATTCTTTTTGTTGCTACTTCCAGGATTCTATATTTCTTTTTTTTTTCTTGCTACTTCCAGGATTCAATATTTCTTATTGTTTTTGTTGCTACTTCCAGGATTCAATATTTCTTATTCTTTTTGTTGCTTCTTCCAGGATTCAATATTTCTCATTCTTTTTCTTGCTACTTCCAGCATTCAATATTTATTATTCTTTTTCTTGCTACTTCCAGGATTCAATATTACTTATGCTTTTTGTTTCTTCTAACAAGATTCAATATTTGTTTTTCTTTTTGTTGCGACTTCCAGGATTCAATATTTCTTATTCTTTTTGTTACTTCTTCCAGGATTCAATATTTCTTATTCTTTTTGTTACTTCTTCCAGGATTCAATATTTCTTATACTTTTTGTTGCTACATCCAGGATTCTATATTTCTTATTCTTTTTCTTGCAACTTCCAGGATTCAATATTTCTTATTCTTTTTGTTACTTCTTCCAGGATTCAATATTTCTTATTCTTTTTGTTGCTACTTCCAGGATTCAATATATATTTCTTATTCTTTTTGTTACCTCTTCCAGGATTCAATATTTCTCATTCTTTTTCTTGCTACTTCCAGCATTCAATATTTGTTATTCTTTTTGTTACTTCTTCCAGGATTCAATATTTCTTATTCTTTTTGTTGCTACTTCCAGGATTCAATATTTCTTATTCTTTTTGTTACTTCTTCCAGGATTGAATATTTCTCATTCTTTTTCTTGCTATTTCCAGGATTCAATATTCCTTATTCTTTTTCTTGCTACTTCCAGGATTCAATATTTCTTATTCTTTTTGTTGCTACTTCCAGGATTCAATAATTCTTATGCTTTTTGTTTCTTCTAACAGGATTCAATATTTGTTCTTCTTTTTGTTACTTCTTCCAGGATTCAATATTTCTTATTCTTTTTGTTACTTCTTCCAGGATTCAATATTTCTTATTCTTTTTGTTGCTACTTCCAGGATTCTATTTTTCTTATTCTTTTTCTTGCTACTTCCAGGATTCAATATTTCTTATTCTTTTTGTTGCTACTTCCAGGATTCAATAATTCTTATTCTTTTTGTCGCTGATTCCAGGATTCAATATTTCTTATTCTTTTTGTTACTTCTTCCAGGATTCAATATTTCTTATTCTTTTTGTTGCTACTTCCAGGATTCAATATTTCTTATTCTTTTTGTTGCTACTTCCAGGATTCAATAATTCTTATTCTTTTTGTCGCTGATTCCAGGATTCAATATTTCTTATTCTTTTTGTTACTTCTTCCAGGATTCAATATTTCTTATTGTTTTCGTTACCTCTTCCAGAATTCAATATTTCTCATTCTTTTTCTTGTTACTTCCAGGATTCAATATTTCTTATTCTTTTTGTTACTTCTTCCAGGATTCAATATTTCTTATTCTTTTTGTTGCTACTTCCAGGATTCAGTATTTCTTATTCTTTTTGTTACTTCTCCCAGGATTCAATATTTCTCATTCTTTTTCTTGCTACTTCCAGCATTCAATATTTATTATTCTTTTTGTTACATCTTCCAGGATTCAATATTTCTTATGCTTTTTGTTTCTTCTAACAGGATTCAATATTTGTTATTCTTTTTGTTACTACTTCCAGGATTCAATATTTCTTATTCTTTTTGTTACTTCTTCCAGGATTCAATATTTCTTATTCTTTTCGTTACCTCTTCCAGAATTCAATATTTCTCATTCTTTTTCTTGTTACTTCCAGGATTCAATATTTCTTATTCTTTTTGTTACTTCTTCCAGGATTCAATATTTCTTATTCTTTTTGTTGCTACTTCCAGGATTCAGTATTTCTTATTCTTTTTGTTACTTCTCCCAGGATTCAATATTTCTCATTCTTTTTCTTGCTACTTCCAGCATTCAATATTTATTATTCTTTTTGTTACATCTTCCAGGATTCAATATTTCTTATGCTTTTTGTTTCTTCTAACAGGATTCAATATTTGTTATTCTTTTTGTTACTACTTCCAGGATTCAATATTTCTTATTCTTTTTGTTACTTCTTCCAGGATTCAATATTTCTCATTCTTTTTCTTGCTACTTCCAGCATTCAATATTTCTTATGCTTTTTGTTGCTACTTCCAGGATTCTATATTTCTTATTCTTTTTCTTGCTACTTCCAGGATTCAATATTTGTTATTCTTTTTGTTGCTACTTCCAGGATTCAATATTTCTTATTCTTTTTGTTACTTCTTCCAAGATTCAATATTTCTTATTCTTTTTCTTGCTACTTCCACAATTCAGTATTTTTTATTGTTTTCGTTACTTCTTCCAGGATTCAATATTTGTTATTCTTTTTGTTGCTACTTCCAGGATTCAATATTTCATATTCTTTTTGTTACTTCTTCCAGGTTTCAATATTTATTATTCTTTTTGTTGCTTCTTCCAGGATTCAATATTTCTTATTCTTTTTCTTGCTTCTTCCAGGATTCAATATTTGTTATTCTTTTTGTTGCTACTTCCAGGATTCTATATTTCTTATTCTTTTTATTGCTAATTCCAGGATTCAATATTTCTTATTCTTTTTGTTACTTCTTCCAGGATTCAATATTTCTTATTCTTTTTCATGCTACTTCCAGGATTCAATATTTCTTATACTTCTTCCAGGATTCAATATTTCTTATTCTTTTTCTTGCGACTTCCAGGATTCAATATTTCTTAGACTCTTTGATGCTACATGCAGGATTCAATATTTCTTACTCTTTTTGTTGCTACTTCCAGGATTCAATATTTATTATTCTTTTTGTTGCTATTTCCAGGATTCAATATTTCTTATACTTTCTGTTGCTACTTCAAGGATTCAATATTTCTTATACTTTCTGTTGCTACATCCAGGATTCAATATTTCTTATTCTTTTTGTTACTTCTTCCAGGATTCAATATTTCTTATTCTTTTTGTTACTTCTTCCAGGTTTCAATATTTCTTATACTTTCTGTTGCTACTTCCAGGATTCAATATTTCTAATTCTTTTCGTTACTTCCTCCAGGATTCTATATTTCTTATTCTTTTTCTTGCTACTTCCAGGATTCAATATTTCTTAGACTCTTTGATGCTACTTGCAGGATTCAATATTTCTTACTCTTTTTGTTGCTACTTCCAGGATTCAATATTTATTATTCTTTTTGTTGCTATTTCCAGGATTCAATATTTCTTATACTTTCTGTTGCTACTTCAAGGATTCAATATTTCTTATACTTTCTGTTGCTACATCCAGGATTCAATATTTCTTATTCTTTTTGTTACTTCTTCCAGGATTCAATATTTCTTATTCTTTTTGTTACTTCTTCCAGGTTTCAATATTTCTTATACTTTTTGTTTCTTCTAACAGGATTCAATATTTGTTATTCTTTTTGTTGCTACTTCCAGGATTCAATATTTATTATTCTTTTTGTTACTTCTTCCAGGATTCAATATTTCTTATGCTTTTTGTTTCTTCTAACGGGATTCAATATTTTTTATTCTTTTTGTTGCTACTTCCAGGATTCAATATTTCTTATTCTTTTTGTTACTTCTTCCAGGATTCAATATTTCTTATTCTTTTTGTTGCTACTTCCAGGATTCAATATATATTTCTTATTCTTCTTGTTACTTCTTCCAGGATTCAATATTTGTCATTCTTTTTCTTGCTTCTTCCAGGATTCAATATTTATTATTCTTTGTGTTACTTCTTCCAGGATTCAATATTGATTATTCTTTTTGTTGCTACTTCCAGGATTCTATATTTCTTTTTTTTTCTTGCTACTTCCAGGATTCAATATTTCTTATAGTTTTTGTTGCTACTTCCAGGATTCAATATTTCTTATTCTTTTTGTTGCTTCTTCCTGGATTCAATATTTCTTATTCTTTTTGTTGCTACTTCCAGGATTCAATATTTCTTATTCTTTTTGTTGCTACTTCCAGGATTCAATATTTATTATTCTTTTTGTTACTTCTTCCAGGATTCAATATTTCTTATTGTTCTTGTTGCTACTTCCAGGATTCTATATTTCTTATTCTTTTTCTTGCTACTTCCAGGATTCAATATTTCTTATTCTTTTTGTTGCTACTTCCAGGATTCAATGTTTGTTATTCTTTTTGTTGCTTCTTCCAGGATTCAATATTTCTTATTCTTTTTCTTGCAACTTCCAGGATTCAATATTTCTTATTCTTTTTGTTTCTTCTTCCAGTATTCAATATTTCTTATTCTTTTTGTTACTTCTTCCAGGATTCAATATTTCTTATTCTTTTTGTTGCTACTTCCAGGATTCAATATTTCTTATTCTTTATCTTGCTTCTTCCAGAATTCATTATTTCTTATTGTTTCTGTTGCTACTTCCAGGATTCAATATTTCTTATTCTTTTTGTTGCTTCTTCCAGGATTCAATATTTCATGTTGTTTTTGCTAGTTCTTCCAGCATTCAATATTTCTTATTCTTTTTCATGCTACTTCCAGGATTCAATATTTCTTATTCTTTTTGTTACTTCTTCCAGGATTCAATATTTCTTATTCTTTTTCTTGCTACTTCCAGGATTCAATATATACTTCTTATTCTTCTTGTTACTTCTTCCAGGATTCAATATTTGTCATTCTTTTTCTTGCTTCTTCCAGGATTCAATATTTATTATTCTTTGTGTTACTTCTTCCAGGATTCAATATTTATTATTCTTTTTGTTGCTTCTTCCAGGATTCAATATTTCATATTGTTTTTGCTAGTTCTTCCAGGATTCAATATTTCTTATTCTTTTTCATGCTACTTCCAGGATTCAATATTTCTTATTCTTTTTGTTACTTCTTCCAGGATTCAATATTTCTTATTCTTTTTCTTGCTACTTCCAGGATTCAATATATACTTCTTATTCTTCTTGTTACTTCTTCCAGGATTCAATATTTGTCATTCTTTTTCTTGCTTCTTCCAGGATTCAATATTTATTATTCTTTGTGTTACTTCTTCCAGGATTCAATATTTATTATTCTTTTTGTTGCTACTTCCAGGATTCTATATTTCTTTTTTTTTTCTTGCTACTTCCAGGATTCAATATTTCTTATTGTTTTTGTTGCTACTTCCAGGATTCAATATTTCTTATTCTTTTTGTTGCTTCTTCCAGGATTCAATATTTCTCATTCTTTTTCTTGCTACTTCCAGCATTCAATATTTATTATTCTTTTTCTTGCTACTTCCAGGATTCAATATTACTTATGCTTTTTGTTTCTTCTAACAAGATTCAATATTTGTTATTCTTTTTGTTGCGACTTCCAGGATTCAATATTTCTTATTCTTTTTGTTACTTCTTCCAGGATTCAATATTTCTTATTCTTTTTGTTACTTCTTCCAGGATTCAATATTTCTTATACTTTTTGTTGCTACATCCAGGATTCTATATTTCTTATTCTTTTTCTTGCTACTTCCAGGATTCAATATTTCTTATTCTTTTTGTTACTTCTTCCAGGATTCAATATTTCTTATTCTTTTTGTTGCTACTTCCAGGATTCAATATATATTTCTTATTCTTTTTGTTACCTCTTCCAGGATTCAATATTTCTCATTCTTTTTCTTGCTACTTCCAGCATTCAATATTTGTTATTCTTTTTGTTACTTCTTCCAGGATTCAATATTTCTTATTCTTTTTGTTGCTACTTCCAGGATTCAATATTTCTTATTCTTTTTGTTACTTCTTCCAGAATTGAATATTTCTCATTCTTTTTCTTGCTATTTCCAGGATTCAATATTCCTTATTCTTTTTCTTGCTACTTCCAGGATTCAATATTTCTTATTCTTTTTGTTGCTACTTCCAGGATTCAATAATTCTTATGCTTTTTGTTTCTTCTAACAGGATTCAATATTTGTTCTTCTTTTTGTTACTTCTTCCAGGATTCAATATTTCTTATTCTTTTTGTTACTTCTTCCAGGATTCAATATTTCTTATTCTTTTTGTTGCTACTTCCAGGATTCTATTTTTCTTATTCTTTTTCTTGCTACTTCCAGGATTCAATATTTCTTATTCTTTTTGTTGCTACTTCCAGGATTCAATAATTCTTATTCTTTTTGTCGCTGATTCCAGGATTCAATATTTCTTATTCTTTTTGTTACTTCTTCCAGGATTCAATATTTCTTATTCTTTTTGTTGCTACTTCCAGGATTCAATATTTCTTATTCTTTTCGTTACCTCTTCCAGAATTCAATATTTCTCATTCTTTTTCTTGTTACTTCCAGGATTCAATATTTCTTATTCTTTTTGTTACTTCTTCCAGGATTCAATATTTCTTATTCTTTTTGTTGCTACTTCCAGGATTCAGTATTTCTTATTCTTTTTGTTACTTCTCCCAGGATTCAATATTTCTCATTCTTTTTCTTGCTACTTCCAGCATTCAATATTTATTATTCTTTTTGTTACATCTTCCAGGATTCAATATTTCTTATGCTTTTTGTTTCTTCTAACAGGATTCAATATTTGTTATTCTTTTTGTTACTACTTCCAGGATTCAATATTTCTTATTCTTTTTGTTACTTCTTCCAGGATTCAATATTTCTCATTCTTTTTCTTGCTACTTCCAGCATTCAATATTTCTTATTCTTTTTCTTGCTACTTCCAGGATTCAATATTTGTTATTCTTTTTGTTGCTACTTCCGGGATTCAATATTTCTTATTCTTTTTGTTACTTCTTCCAAGATTCAATATTTCTTATTCTTTTTCTTGCTACTTCCACAATTCAGTATTTTTTATTGTTTTTGTTACTTCTTCCAGGATTCAATATTTGTTATTCTTTTTGTTGCTACTTCCAGGATTCAATATTTCATATTCTTTTTGTTACTTCTTCCAGGTTTCAATATTTATTATTCTTTTTGTTGCTTCTTCCAGGATTCAATATTTCTTATTCTTTTTCTTGCTTCTTCCAGGATTCAATATTTGTTATTCTTTTTGTTGCTACTTCCAGGATTCTATATTTCTTATTCTTTTTATTGCTAATTCCAGGATTCAATATTTCTTATTCTTTTTGTTACTTCTTCCAGGATTCAATATTTCTTATTCTTTTTCATGCTACTTCCAGGATTCAATATTTCTTATTCTTTTTGTTACTTCTTCCAGGATTCAATATTTCTTATTCTTTTTCTTGCTACTTCCAGGATTCAATATTTATTAGACTCTTTGATGCTACTTGCAGGATTCAATATTTCTTACTCTTTTTCTTGCTACTTCCAGCATTCAATATTTATTATTCTTTTTCTTGCTACTTCCAGTATTCAATATTACTTATGCTTTTTGTTTCTTCTAACAAGATTCAATATTTGTTATTCTTTTTGTTGCGACTTCCAGGATTCAATATTTCTTATTCTTTTTGTTACTTCTTCCAGGATTCAATATTTCTTATTCTTTTTGTTACTTCTTCCAGGATTCAATATTTCTTATACTTTTTGTTGCTACATCCAGGATTCTATATTTCTTATTCTTTTTCTTGCTACTTCCAGGATTCAATATTTCTTATTCTTTTTGTTACTTCTTCCAGGATTCAATATTTCTTATTCTTTTTGTTGCTACTTCCAGGATTCAATATATATTTCTTATTCTTTTTGTTACCTCTTCCAGGATTCAATATTTCTCATTCTTTTTCTTGCTACTTCCAGCATTCAATATTTGTTATTCTTTTTGTTACTTCTTCCAGGATTCAATATTTCTTATTCTTTTTGTTGCTACTTCCAGGATTCAATATTTCTTATTCTTTTTGTTACTTCTTCCAGGATTGAATATTTCTCATTCTTTTTCTTGCTATTTCCAGGATTCAATATTCCTTATTCTTTTTCTTGCTACTTCCAGGATTCAATATTTCTTATTCTTTTTGTTGCTACTTCCAGGATTCAATAATTCTTATGCTTTTTGTTTCTTCTAACAGGATTCAATATTTGTTCTTCTTTTTGTTACTTCTTCCAGGATTCAATATTTCTTATTCTTTTTGTTACTTCTTCCAGGATTCAATATTTCTTATTCTTTTTGTTGCTACTTCCAGGATTCTATTTTTCTTATTCTTTTTCTTGCTACTTCCAGGATTCAATATTTCTTATTCTTTTTGTTGCTACTTCCAGGATTCAATAATTCTTATTCTTTTTGTCGCTGATTCCAGGATTCAATATTTCTTATTCTTTTTGTTACTTCTTCCAGGATTCAATATTTCTTATTCTTTTTGTTGCTACTTCCAGGATTCAATATTTCTTATTCTTTTCGTTACCTCTTCCAGAATTCAATATTTCTCATTCTTTTTCTTGTTACTTCCAGGATTCAATATTTCTTATTCTTTTTGTTACTTCTTCCAGGATTCAATATTTCTTATTCTTTTTGTTGCTACTTCCAGGATTCAGTATTTCTTATTCTTTTTGTTACTTCTCCCAGGATTCAATATTTCTCATTCTTTTTCTTGCTACTTCCAGCATTCAATATTTATTATTCTTTTTGTTACATCTTCCAGGATTCAATATTTCTTATGCTTTTTGTTTCTTCTAACAGGATTCAATATTTGTTATTCTTTTTGTTACTACTTCCAGGATTCAATATTTCTTATTCTTTTTGTTACTTCTTCCAGGATTCAATATTCCTCATTCTTTTTCTTGCTACTTCCAGCATTCAATATTTCTTATTCTTTTTGTTGCTACTTCCAGGATTCTATATTTCTTATTCTTTTTCTTGCTACTTCCAGGATTCAATATTTTTTATTCTTTTTGTTGCTACTTCCAGGATTCAATATTTCTTATTCTTTTTGTTACTTCTTCCAAGATTCAATATTTCTTATTCTTTTTCTTGCTACTTCCACAATTCAGTATTTTTTATTGTTTTCGTTACTTCTTCCAGGATTCAATATTTGTTATTCTTTTTGTTGCTACTTCCAGGATTCAATATTTCATATTCTTTTTGTTACTTCTTCCAGGTTTCAATATTTATTATTCTTTTTGTTGCTTCTTCCAGGATTCAATATTTCTTATTCTTTTTCTTGCTTCTTCCAAGATTCAATATTTCTTATTCTTTTTCTTGCTACTTCCACAATTCAGTATTTTTTATTGTTTTCGTTACTTCTTCCAGGATTCAATATTTGTTATTCTTTTTGTTACTTCTTCCAGGATTCAATATTTCTTATTCTTTTTCTTGCTACTTCCAGGATTCAATATTTATTAGACTCTTTGATGCTACTTGCAGGATTCAATATTTCTTACTCTTTTTCTTGCTACTTCCAGCATTCAATATTTATTATTCTTTTTCTTGCTACTTCCAGTATTCAATATTACTTATGCTTTTTGTTTCTTCTAACAAGATTCAATATTTGTTATTCTTTTTGTTGCGACTTCCAGGATTCAATATTTCTTATTCTTTTTGTTACTTCTTCCAGGATTCAATATTTCTTATTCTTTTTGTTACTTCTTCCAGGATTCAATATTTCTTATACTTTTTGTTGCTACATCCAGGATTCTATATTTCTTATTCTTTTTCTTGCTACTTCCAGGATTCAATATTTCTTATTCTTTTTGTTACTTCTTCCAGGATTCAATATTTCTTATTCTTTTTGTTGCTACTTCCAGGATTCAATATATATTTCTTATTCTTTTTGTTACCTCTTCCAGGATTCAATATTTCTCATTCTTTTTCTTGCTACTTCCAGCATTCAATATTTGTTATTCTTTTTGTTACTTCTTCCAGGATTCAATATTTCTTATTCTTTTTGTTGCTACTTCCAGGATTCAATATTTCTTATTCTTTTTGTTACTTCTTCCAGGATTGAATATTTCTCATTCTTTTTCTTGCTATTTCCAGGATTCAATATTCCTTATTCTTTTTCTTGCTACTTCCAGGATTCAATATTTCTTATTCTTTTTGTTGCTACTTCCAGGATTCAATAATTCTTATGCTTTTTGTTTCTTCTAACAGGATTCAATATTTGTTCTTCTTTTTGTTACTTCTTCCAGGATTCAATATTTCTTATTCTTTTTGTTACTTCTTCCAGGATTCAATATTTCTTATTCTTTTTGTTGCTACTTCCAGGATTCTATTTTTCTTATTCTTTTTCTTGCTACTTCCAGGATTCAATATTTCTTATTCTTTTTGTTGCTACTTCCAGGATTCAATAATTCTTATTCTTTTTGTCGCTGATTCCAGGATTCAATATTTCTTATTCTTTTTGTTACTTCTTCCAGGATTCAATATTTCTTATTCTTTTTGTTGCTACTTCCAGGATTCAATATTTCTTATTCTTTTCGTTACCTCTTCCAGAATTCAATATTTCTCATTCTTTTTCTTGTTACTTCCAGGATTCAATATTTCTTATTCTTTTTGTTACTTCTTCCAGGATTCAATATTTCTTATTCTTTTTGTTGCTACTTCCAGGATTCAGTATTTCTTATTCTTTTTGTTACTTCTCCCAGGATTCAATATTTCTCATTCTTTTTCTTGCTACTTCCAGCATTCAATATTTATTATTCTTTTTGTTACATCTTCCAGGATTCAATATTTCTTATGCTTTTTGTTTCTTCTAACAGGATTCAATATTTGTTATTCTTTTTGTTACTACTTCCAGGATTCAATATTTCTTATTCTTTTTGTTACTTCTTCCAGGATTCAATATTCCTCATTCTTTTTCTTGCTACTTCCAGCATTCAATATTTCTTATTCTTTTTGTTGCTACTTCCAGGATTCTATATTTCTTATTCTTTTTCTTGCTACTTCCAGGATTCAATATTTTTTATTCTTTTTGTTGCTACTTCCAGGATTCAATATTTCTTATTCTTTTTGTTACTTCTTCCAAGATTCAATATTTCTTATTCTTTTTCTTGCTACTTCCACAATTCAGTATTTTTTATTGTTTTCGTTACTTCTTCCAGGATTCAATATTTGTTATTCTTTTTGTTGCTACTTCCAGGATTCAATATTTCATATTCTTTTTGTTACTTCTTCCAGGTTTCAATATTTATTATTCTTTTTGTTGCTTCTTCCAGGATTCAATATTTCTTATTCTTTTTCTTGCTTCTTCCAGGATTCAATATTTGTTATTCTTTTTGTTGCTACTTCCAGGATTCTATATTTCTTATTCTTTTTATTGCTAATTCCAGGATTCAATATTTCTTATTCTTTTTGTTACTTCTTCCAGGATTCAATATTTCTTATTCTTTTTCATGCTACTTCCAGGATTCAATATTTCTTATTCTTTTTGTTACTTCTTCCAGGATTCAATATTTCTTATTCTTTTTCTTGCTACTTCCAGGATTCAATATTTATTAGACTCTTTGATGCTACTTGCAGGATTCAATATTTCTTACTCTTTTTGTTGCTACTTCCAGGATTCAATATTTATTATTCTTTTTGTTGCTATTTCCAGGATTCAATATTTCTTATACTTTCTGTTGCTACTTCAAGGATTCAATATTTCTTATACTTTCTGTTGCTACATCCAGGATTCAATATTTCTTATTCTTTTTGTTACTTCTTCCAGGATTCAATATTTCTTATTCTTTTTGTTACTTCTTCCAGGTTTCAATATTTCTTATACTTTCTGTTGCTACTTCCAGGATTCAATATTTCTAATTCTTTTTGTTGCTTCTTCCTGGATTCAATATTTCTTATTCTTTTTGTTGCTACTTCCAGGATTCAATATTTCTTATTCTTTTTGTTGCTAATTCCAGGATTCAATATTTCTTATTCTTTTTGTTACTTCTTCCAGGATTCAATATTTCTTATTCTTTTTCTTGCTACTTCCAGGATTCAATATTTCTTATGCTTTTTGTTTCTTCTAACAGGATTCAATATTTGTTATTCTTTTTGTTGCTACTTCCAGGATTCAA
This sequence comes from Octopus bimaculoides, assembly GCF_046866305.1. NCBI lineage: Eukaryota > Metazoa > Mollusca > Cephalopoda > Octopoda > Octopodidae > Octopus > Octopus bimaculoides. The sequence continues at coordinate 12,468 of NW_028315302.1, read as the reverse complement.
TATTTATTATTCTTTTTGTTACTTCTTCCAGGATTCAATATTTCTTATTGTTCTTGTTGCTACTTCCAGGATTCTATATTTCTTATTCTTTTTCTTGCTACTTCCAGGATTCAATATTTCTTATTCTTTTTGTTGCTACTTCCAGGATTCAATGTTTGTTATTCTTTTTGTTGCTTCTTCCAGGATTCAATATTTCTTATTCTTTTTCTTGCAACTTCCAGGATTCAATATTTCTTATTCTTTTTGTTTCTTCTTCCAGTATTCAATATTTCTTATTCTTTTTGTTACTTCTTCCAGGATTCAATATTTCTTATTCTTTTTGTTGCTAGTTCCAGGATTCAATATTTCTTATTCTTTATCTTGCTTCTTCCAGAATTCATTATTTCTTATTGTTTCTGTTGCTACTTCCAGGATTCAATATTTCTTATTCTTTTTGTTGCTTCTTCCAGGATTCAATATTTCATATTGTTTTTGCTAGTTCTTCCAGCATTCAATATTTCTTATTCTTTTTCATGCTACTTCCAGGATTCAATATTTCTTATTCTTTTTGTTACTTCTTCCAGGATTCAATATTTCTTATTCTTTTTCTTGCTACTTCCAGGATTCAATATATACTTCTTATTCTTCTTGTTACTTCTTCCAGGATTCAATATTTGTCATTCTTTTTCTTGCTTCTTCCAGGATTCAATATTTATTATTCTTTGTGTTACTTCTTCCAGGATTCAATATTTATTATTCTTTTTGTTGCTACTTCCAGGATTCTATATTTCTTTTTTTTTTCTTGCTACTTCCAGGATTCAATATTTCTTATTGTTTTTGTTGCTACTTCCAGGATTCAATATTTCTTATTCTTTTTGTTGCTTCTTCCAGGATTCAATATTTCTCATTCTTTTTCTTGCTACTTCCAGCATTCAATATTTATTATTCTTTTTCTTGCTACTTCCAGGATTCAATATTACTTATGCTTTTTGTTTCTTCTAACAAGATTCAATATTTGTTATTCTTTTTGTTGCGACTTCCAGGATTCAATATTTCTTATTCTTTTTGTTACTTCTTCCAGGATTCAATATTTCTTATTCTTTTTGTTACTTCTTCCAGGATTCAATATTTCTTATACTTTTTGTTGCTACATCCAGGATTCTATATTTCTTATTCTTTTTCTTGCTACTTCCAGGATTCAATATTTCTTATTCTTTTTGTTACTTCTTCCAGGATTCAATATTTCTTATTCTTTTTGTTGCTACTTCCAGGATTCAATATATATTTCTTATTCTTTTTGTTACCTCTTCCAGGATTCAATATTTCTCATTCTTTTTCTTGCTACTTCCAGCATTCAATATTTGTTATTCTTTTTGTTACTTCTTCCAGGATTCAATATTTCTTATTCTTTTTGTTGCTACATCCAGGATTCAATATTTCTTATTCTTTTTGTTACTTCTTCCAGGATTGAATATTTCTCATTCTTTTTCTTGCTATTTCCAGGATTCAATATTCCTTATTCTTTTTCTTGCTACTTCCAGGATTCAATATTTCTTATTCTTTTTGTTGCTACTTCCAGGATTCAATAATTCTTATGCTTTTTGTTTCTTCTAACAGGATTCAATATTTGTTCTTCTTTTTGTTACTTCTTCCAGGATTCAATATTTCTTATTCTTTTTCATGCTACTTCCAGGATTCAATATTTCTTATTCTTTTTGTTACTTCTTCCAGGATTCAATATTTCTTATTCTTTTTCTTGCTACTTCCAGGATTCAATATTTATTAGACTCTTTGATGCTACTTGCAGGATTCAATATTTCTTACTCTTTTTCTTGCTACTTCCAGCATTCAATATTTATTATTCTTTTTCTTGCTACTTCCAGTATTCAATATTACTTATGCTTTTTGTTTCTTCTAACAAGATTCAATATTTGTTATTCTTTTTGTTGCGACTTCCAGGATTCAATATTTCTTATTCTTTTTGTTACTTCTTCCAGGATTCAATATTTCTTATTCTTTTTGTTACTTCTTCCACGATTCAATATTTCTTATACTTTTTGTTGCTACATCCAGGATTCTATATTTCTTATTCTTTTTCTTGCTACTTCCAGGATTCAATATTTCTTATTCTTTTTGTTACTTCTTCCAGGATTCAATATTTCTTATTCTTTTTGTTGCTACTTCCAGGATTCAATATATATTTCTTATTCTTTTTGTTACCTCTTCCAGGATTCAATATTTCTCATTCTTTTTCTTGCTACTTCCAGCATTCAATATTTGTTATTCTTTTTGTTACTTCTTCCAGGATTCAATATTTCTTATTCTTTTTGTTGCTACTTCCAGGATTCAATATTTCTTATTCTTTTTGTTACTTCTTCCAGGATTGAATATTTCTCATTCTTTTTCTTGCTATTTCCAGGATTCAATATTCCTTATTCTTTTTCTTGCTACTTCCAGGATTCAATATTTCTTATTCTTTTTGTTGCTACTTCCAGGATTCAATAATTCTTATGCTTTTTGTTTCTTCTAACAGGATTCAATATTTGTTCTTCTTTTTGTTACTTCTTCCAGGATTCAATATTTCTTATTCTTTTTGTTACTTCTTCCAGGATTCAATATTTCTTATTCTTTTTGTTGCTACTTCCAGGATTCTATTTTTCTTATTCTTTTTCTTGCTACTTCCAGGATTCAATATTTCTTATTCTTTTTGTTGCTACTTCCAGGATTCTATTTTTCTTATTCTTTTTCTTGCTACTTCCAGGATTCAATATTTCTTATTCTTTTTGTTGCTACTTCCAGGATTCAATAATTCTTATTCTTTTTGTCGCTGATTCCAGGATTCAATATTTCTTATTCTTTTTGTTACTTCTTCCAGGATTCAATATTTCTTATTCTTTTTGTTGCTACTTCCAGGATTCAATATTTCTTATTCTTTTCGTTACCTCTTCCAGAATTCAATATTTCTCATTCTTTTTCTTGTTACTTCCAGGATTCAATATTTCTTATTCTTTTTGTTACTTCTTCCAGGATTCAATATTTCTTATTCTTTTTGTTGCTACTTCCAGGATTCAGTATTTCTTATTCTTTTTGTTACTTCTCCCAGGATTCAATATTTCTCATTCTTTTTCTTGCTACTTCCAGCATTCAATATTTATTATTCTTTTTGTTACATCTTCCAGGATTCAATATTTCTTATGCTTTTTGTTTCTTCTAACAGGATTCAATATTTGTTATTCTTTTTGTTACTACTTCCAGGATTCAATATTTCTTATTCTTTTTGTTACTTCTTCCAGGATTCAATATTTCTCATTCTTTTTCTTGCTACTTCCAGCATTCAATATTTCTTATTCTTTTTGTTGCTACTTCCAGGATTCTATATTTCTTATTCTTTTTCTTGCTACTTCCAGGATTCAATATTTTTTATTCTTTTTGTTGCTACTTCCAGGATTCAATATTTCTTATTCTTTTTGTTACTTCTTCCAAGATTCAATATTTCTTATTCTTTTTCTTGCTACTTCCACAATTCAGTATTTTTTATTGTTTTCGTTACTTCTTCCAGGATTCAATATTTGTTATTCTTTTTGTTGCTACTTCCAGGATTCAATATTTCATATTCTTTTTGTTACTTCTTCCAGGTTTCAATATTTATTATTCTTTTTGTTGCTTCTTCCAGGATTCAATATTTCTTATTCTTTTTCTTGCTTCTTCCAGGATTCAATATTTGTTATTCTTTTTGTTGCTACTTCCAGGATTCTATATTTCTTATTCTTTTTATTGCTAATTCCAGGATTCAATATTTCTTATTCTTTTTGTTACTTCTTCCAGGATTCAATATTTCTTATTCTTTTTCATGCTACTTCCAGGATTCAATATTTCTTATTCTTTTTGTTACTTCTTCCAGGATTCAATATTTCTTATTCTTTTTCTTGCTACTTCCAGGATTCAATATTTATTAGACTCTTTGATGCTACTTGCAGGATTCAATATTTCTTACTCTTTTTGTTGCTACTTCCAGGATTCAATATTTATTATTCTTTTTGTTGCTATTTCCAGGATTCAATATTTCTTATACTTTCTGTTGCTACTTCAAGGATTCAATATTTCTTATACTTTCTGTTGCTACATCCAGGATTCAATATTTCTTATTCTTTTTGTTACTTCTTCCAGGATTCAATATTTCTTATTCTTTTTGTTACTTCTTCCAGGTTTCAATATTTCTTATACTTTCTGTTGCTACTTCCAGGATTCAATATTTCTAATTCTTTTTGTTGCTTCTTCCTGGATTCAATATTTCTTATTCTTTTTGTTGCTACTTCCAGGATTCAATATTTCTTATTCTTTTTGTTGCTAATTCCAGGATTCAATATTTCTTATTCTTTTTGTTACTTCTTCCAGGATTCAATATTTCTTATTCTTTTTCTTGCTACTTCCAGGATTCAATATTTCTTATGCTTTTTGTTTCTTCTAACAGGATTCAATATTTGTTATTCTTTTTGTTGCTACTTCCAGGATTCAATATTTATTATTCTTTTTGTTACTTCTTCCAGGATTCAATATTTCTTATTGTTCTTGTTGCTACTTCCAGGATTCTATATTTCTTATTCTTTTTCTTGCTACTTCCAGGATTCAATATTTCTTATTCTTTTTGTTGCTACTTCCAGGATTCAATGTTTGTTATTCTTTTTGTTGCTTCTTCCAGGATTCAATATTTCTTATTCTTTTTCTTGCAACTTCCAGGATTCAATATTTCTTATTCTTTTTGTTTCTTCTTCCAGTATTCAATATTTCTTATTCTTTTTGTTACTTCTTCCAGGATTCAATATTTCTTATTCTTTTTGTTGCTAGTTCCAGGATTCAATATTTCTTATTCTTTATCTTGCTTCTTCCAGAATTCATTATTTCTTATTGTTTCTGTTGCTACTTCCAGGATTCAATATTTCTTATTCTTTTTGTTGCTTCTTCCAGGATTCAATATTTCATATTGTTTTTGCTAGTTCTTCCAGCATTCAATATTTCTTATTCTTTATCTTGCTTCTTCCAGAATTCATTATTTCTTATTGTTTCTGTTGCTACTTCCAGGATTCAATATTTCTTATTCTTTTTGTTACTTCTTCCAGGATTGAATATTTCTCATTCTTTTTCTTGCTATTTCCAGGATTCAATATTCCTTATTCTTTTTCTTGCTACTTCCAGGATTCAATATTTCTTATTCTTTTTGTTGCTACTTCCAGGATTCAATAATTCTTATGCTTTTTGTTTCTTCTAACAGGATTCAATATTTGTTCTTCTTTTTGTTACTTCTTCCAGGATTCAATATTTCTTATTCTTTTTGTTACTTCTTCCAGGATTCAATATTTCTTATTCTTTTTGTTGCTACTTCCAGGATTCTATTTTTCTTATTCTTTTTCTTGCTACTTCCAGGATTCAATATTTCTTATTCTTTTTGTTGCTACTTCCAGGATTCTATTTTTCTTATTCTTTTTCTTGCTACTTCCAGGATTCAATATTTCTTATTCTTTTTGTTGCTACTTCCAGGATTCAATAATTCTTATTCTTTTTGTCGCTGATTCCAGGATTCAATATTTCTTATTCTTTTTGTTACTTCTTCCAGGATTCAATATTTCTTATTCTTTTTGTTGCTACTTCCAGGATTCAATATTTCTTATTCTTTTCGTTACCTCTTCCAGAATTCAATATTTCTCATTCTTTTTCTTGTTACTTCCAGGATTCAATATTTCTTATTCTTTTTGTTACTTCTTCCAGGATTCAATATTTCTTATTCTTTTTGTTGCTACTTCCAGGATTCAGTATTTCTTATTCTTTTTGTTACTTCTCCCAGGATTCAATATTTCTCATTCTTTTTCTTGCTACTTCCAGCATTCAATATTTATTATTCTTTTTGTTACATCTTCCAGGATTCAATATTTCTTATGCTTTTTGTTTCTTCTAACAGGATTCAATATTTGTTATTCTTTTTGTTACTACTTCCAGGATTCAATATTTCTTATTCTTTTTGTTACTTCTTCCAGGATTCAATATTTCTCATTCTTTTTCTTGCTACTTCCAGCATTCAATATTTCTTATTCTTTTTGTTGCTACTTCCAGGATTCTATATTTCTTATTCTTTTTCTTGCTACTTCCAGGATTCAATATTTTTTATTCTTTTTGTTGCTACTTCCAGGATTCAATATTTCTTATTCTTTTTGTTACTTCTTCCAAGATTCAATATTTCTTATTCTTTTTCTTGCTACTTCCACAATTCAGTATTTTTTATTGTTTTCGTTACTTCTTCCAGGATTCAATATTTGTTATTCTTTTTGTTGCTACTTCCAGGATTCAATATTTCATATTCTTTTTGTTACTTCTTCCAGGTTTCAATATTTATTATTCTTTTTGTTGCTTCTTCCAGGATTCAATATTTCTTATTCTTTTTCTTGCTTCTTCCAGGATTCAATATTTGTTATTCTTTTTGTTGCTACTTCCAGGATTCTATATTTCTTATTCTTTTTATTGCTAATTCCAGGATTCAATATTTCTTATTCTTTTTGTTACTTCTTCCAGGATTCAATATTTCTTATTCTTTTTCATGCTACTTCCAGGATTCAATATTTCTTATTCTTTTTGTTACTTCTTCCAGGATTCAATATTTCTTATTCTTTTTCTTGCTACTTCCAGGATTCAATATTTATTAGACTCTTTGATGCTACTTGCAGGATTCAATATTTCTTACTCTTTTTGTTGCTACTTCCAGGATTCAATATTTATTATTCTTTTTGTTGCTATTTCCAGGATTCAATATTTCTTATACTTTCTGTTGCTACTTCAAGGATTCAATATTTCTTATACTTTCTGTTGCTACATCCAGGATTCAATATTTCTTATTCTTTTTGTTACTTCTTCCAGGATTCAATATTTCTTATTCTTTTTGTTACTTCTTCCAGGTTTCAATATTTCTTATACTTTCTGTTGCTACTTCCAGGATTCAATATTTCTAATTCTTTTTGTTGCTTCTTCCTGGATTCAATATTTCTTATTCTTTTTGTTGCTACTTCCAGGATTCAATATTTCTTATTCTTTTTGTTGCTAATTCCAGGATTCAATATTTCTTATTCTTTTTGTTACTTCTTCCAGGATTCAATATTTCTTATTCTTTTTCTTGCTACTTCCAGGATTCAATATTTCTTATGCTTTTTGTTTCTTCTAACAGGATTCAATATTTGTTATTCTTTTTGTTGCTACTTCCAGGATTCAATATTTATTATTCTTTTTGTTACTTCTTCCAGGATTCAATATTTCTTATTGTTCTTGTTGCTACTTCCAGGATTCTATATTTCTTATTCTTTTTCTTGCTACTTCCAGGATTCAATATTTCTTATTCTTTTTGTTGCTACTTCCAGGATTCAATGTTTGTTATTCTTTTTGTTGCTTCTTCCAGGATTCAATATTTCTTATTCTTTTTCTTGCAACTTCCAGGATTCAATATTTCTTATTCTTTTTGTTTCTTCTTCCAGTATTCAATATTTCTTATTCTTTTTGTTACTTCTTCCAGGATTCAATATTTCTTATTCTTTTTGTTGCTAGTTCCAGGATTCAATATTTCTTATTCTTTATCTTGCTTCTTCCAGAATTCATTATTTCTTATTGTTTCTGTTGCTACTTCCAGGATTCAATATTTCTTATTCTTTTTGTTGCTTCTTCCAGGATTCAATATTTCATATTGTTTTTGCTAGTTCTTCCAGCATTCAATATTTCTTATTCTTTTTCATGCTACTTCCAGGATTCAATATTTCTTATTCTTTTTGTTACTTCTTCCAGGATTCAATATTTCTTATTCTTTTTCTTGCTACTTCCAGGATTCAATATATACTTCTTATTCTTCTTGTTACTTCTTCCAGGATTCAATATTTGTCATTCTTTTTCTTGCTTCTTCCAGGATTCAATATTTATTATTCTTTGTGTTACTTCTTCCAGGATTCAATATTTATTATTCTTTTTGTTGCTACTTCCAGGATTCTATATTTCTTTTTTTTTTCTTGCTACTTCCAGGATTCAATATTTCTTATTGTTTTTGTTGCTACTTCCAGGATTCAATATTTCTTATTCTTTTTGTTGCTTCTTCCAGGATTCAATATTTCTCATTCTTTTTCTTGCTACTTCCAGCATTCAATATTTATTATTCTTTTTCTTGCTACTTCCAGGATTCAATATTACTTATGCTTTTTGTTTCTTCTAACAAGATTCAATATTTGTTATTCTTTTTGTTGCGACTTCCAGGATTCAATATTTCTTATTCTTTTTGTTACTTCTTCCAGGATTCAATATTTCTTATTCTTTTTGTTACTTCTTCCAGGATTCAATATTTCTTATACTTTTTGTTGCTACATCCAGGATTCTATATTTCTTATTCTTTTTCTTGCTACTTCCAGGATTCAATATTTCTTATTCTTTTTGTTACTTCTTCCAGGATTCAATATTTCTTATTCTTTTTGTTGCTACTTCCAGGATTCAATATATATTTCTTATTCTTTTTGTTACCTCTTCCAGGATTCAATATTTCTCATTCTTTTTCTTGCTACTTCCAGCATTCAATATTTGTTATTCTTTTTGTTACTTCTTCCAGGATTCAATATTTCTTATTCTTTTTGTTGCTACATCCAGGATTCAATATTTCTTATTCTTTTTGTTACTTCTTCCAGGATTGAATATTTCTCATTCTTTTTCTTGCTATTTCCAGGATTCAATATTCCTTATTCTTTTTCTTGCTACTTCCAGGATTCAATATTTCTTATTCTTTTTGTTGCTACTTCCAGGATTCAATAATTCTTATGCTTTTTGTTTCTTCTAACAGGATTCAATATTTGTTCTTCTTTTTGTTACTTCTTCCAGGATTCAATATTTCTTATTCTTTTTGTTACTTCTTCCAGGATTCAATATTTCTTATTCTTTTTGTTGCTACTTCCAGGATTCTATTTTTCTTATTCTTTTTCTTGCTACTTCCAGGATTCAATATTTCTTATTCTTTTTGTTGCTACTTCCAGGATTCAATAATTCTTATTCTTTTTGTCGCTGATTCCAGGATTCAATATTTCTTATTCTTTTTGTTACTTCTTCCAGGATTCAATATTTCTTATTCTTTTTGTTGCTACTTCCAGGATTCAATATTTCTTATTCTTTTTGTTGCTACTTCCAGGATTCAATAATTCTTATTCTTTTTGTCGCTGATTCCAGGATTCAATATTTCTTATTCTTTTTGTTACTTCTTCCAGGATTCAATATTTCTTATTCTTTTCGTTACCTCTTCCAGAATTCAATATTTCTCATTCTTTTTCTTGTTACTTCCAGGATTCAATATTTCTTATTCTTTTTGTTACTTCTTCCAGGATTCAATATTTCTTATTCTTTTTGTTGCTACTTCCAGGATTCAGTATTTCTTATTCTTTTTGTTACTTCTCCCAGGATTCAATATTTCTCATTCTTTTTCTTGCTACTTCCAGCATTCAATATTTATTATTCTTTTTGTTACATCTTCCAGGATTCAATATTTCTTATGCTTTTTGTTTCTTCTAACAGGATTCAATATTTGTTATTCTTTTTGTTACTACTTCCAGGATTCAATATTTCTTATTCTTTTTGTTACTTCTTCCAGGATTCAATATTTCTCATTCTTTTTCTTGCTACTTCCAGCATTCAATATTTCTTATTCTTTTTGTTGCTACTTCCAGGATTCTATATTTCTTATTCTTTTTCTTGCTACTTCCAGGATTCAATATTTGTTATTCTTTTTGTTGCTACTTCCAGGATTCAATATTTCTTATTCTTTTTGTTACTTCTTCCAAGATTCAATATTTCTTATTCTTTTTCTTGCTACTTCCACAATTCAGTATTTTTTATTGTTTTCGTTACTTCTTCCAGGATTCAATATTTGTTATTCTTTTTGTTGCTACTTCCAGGATTCAATATTTCATATTCTTTTTGTTACTTCTTCCAGGTTTCAATATTTATTATTCTTTTTGTTGCTTCTTCCAGGATTCAATATTTCTTATTCTTTTTCTTGCTTCTTCCAGGATTCAATATTTGTTATTCTTTTTGTTGCTACTTCCAGGATTCTATATTTCTTATTCTTTTTATTGCTAATTCCAGGATTCAATATTTCTTATTCTTTTTGTTACTTCTTCCAGGATTCAATATTTCTTATTCTTTTTCATGCTACTTCCAGGATTCAATATTTCTTATTCTTTTTGTTACTTCTTCCAGGATTCAATATTTCTTATTCTTTTTCTTGCTACTTCCAGGATTCAATATTTCTTAGACTCTTTGATGCTACTTGCAGGATTCAATATTTCTTACTCTTTTTGTTGCTACTTCCAGGATTCAATATTTATTATTCTTTTTGTTGCTATTTCCAGGATTCAATATTTCTTATACTTTCTGTTGCTACTTCAAGGATTCAATATTTCTTATACTTTCTGTTGCTACATCCAGGATTCAATATTTCTTATTCTTTTTGTTACTTCTTCCAGGATTCAATATTTCTTATTCTTTTTGTTACTTCTTCCAGGTTTCAATATTTCTTATACTTTCTGTTGCTACTTCCAGGATTCAATATTTCTAATTCTTTTCGTTACTTCCTCCAGGATTCTATATTTCTTATTCTTTTTCTTGCTACTTCCAGGATTCAATATTTCTTAGACTCTTTGATGCTACTTGCAGGATTCAATATTTCTTACTCTTTTTGTTGCTACTTCCAGGATTCAATATTTATTATTCTTTTTGTTGCTATTTCCAGGATTCAATATTTCTTATACTTTCTGTTGCTACTTCAAGGATTCAATATTTCTTATACTTTCTGTTGCTACATCCAGGATTCAATATTTCTTATTCTTTTTGTTACTTCTTCCAGGATTCAATATTTCTTATTCTTTTTGTTACTTCTTCCAGGTTTCAATATTTCTTATACTTTCTGTTGCTACATCCAGGATTCAATATTTCTTATTCTTTTTGTTACTTCTTCCAGGATTCAATATTTCTTATTCTTTTTGTTACTTCTTCCAGGTTTCAATATTTCTTATACTTTCTGTTGCTACATCCAGGATTCAATATTTCTTATTCTTTTTGTTACTTCTTCCAGGATTCAATATTTCTTATTCTTTTTGTTACTTCTTCCAGGATTCAATATTTATTATTCTTTTTGTTGCTATTTCCAGGATTCAATATTTCTTATACTTTCTGTTGCTACTTCAAGGATTCAATATTTCTTATACTTTCTGTTGCTACATCCAGGATTCAATATTTCTTATTCTTTTTGTTACTTCTACCAGGATTCAATATCTCTTATTCTTTTTGTTACTTCTTCCAGGTTTCAATATTTCTTATACTTTCTGTTGCTACATCCAGGTTTCAATATTTCTTATTCTTTTTGTTACTTCTTCCAGGATTCAATATTTCTTATTCTTTTTGTTCCTTCTTCCAGGTTTCAATATTTCTTATACTTTCTGTTGCTACATCCAGGATTCAATATTTCTTATTCTTTTTGTTACTTCTTCCAGGATTCAATATTTCTTATTCTTTTTCATGCTACTTCCAGGATTCAATATTTCTTATTCTTTTTGTTACTTCTTCCAGGCTTCAATATTTCTTATACTTTCTGTTGCTACATCCAGGATTCAATATTTCTTATTCTTTTTGTTACTTCTTCCAGGATTCAATATTTCTTATTCTTTTTGTTACTTCTTCCAGGTTTCAATATTTCTTATACTTTCTGTTGCTACATCCAGGATTCAATATTTCTTATTCTTTTTGTTACTTCTTCCAGGATTCAATATTTCTTATTCTTTTTGTTACTTCTTCCAGGATTCAATATTTCTTATTCTTTTTGTTACTTCTTCCAGGATTCAATATTTCTTATTCTTTTTGTTACTTCTTCCAGGATTCATTATTTCTTATTCTTTTTGTTGCTTCTTCCAGGTTTCAATATTTCTTATTCTATTTGTTGCTACATCCAGAGCTCAATATTTCTTAGACTCTTTGATGCTACTTGCAGGATTCAATATTTCTTACTCTTTTTCTTGCTTCTTCCAGGATTCAATATTTGTTATACTTTTTGTCACATGTATGATATAGATAGTGATAGCACCAGTCCTGTTTCTTACACTAAGTTCTTTTTAAGATAGCTTTAACTCTCTTATAACATTCCTTCTAATTTTTCTCTTGTATTTGATTGTGCTGAATACCATCCTCCTCACACACACTTAAATAGTTGTAGTTTTCTTCAGTATCTAATTCCTTGCTTGTTATTCATGTTATTATTATTATTATTGTTCAGTAGTTTTATTTTTATAGCGTGCTTTCACTTCGCTACCGAGCGCAGCTCTGTGCGCCTTGGGTATGTGCTGTGGTATGCTGTGATGCTCTTATGTTTACTGTATTGAAAATGTTTTGCGTAGGATGTGTGCAGTGCCCAGTAGTACAATTTTCTGTATGTTATATATA